>NC_142747.1:12484586-12752086 GCF_051943395.1 Hippocampus bargibanti
AGCTCTGGAAAAGGAGAGGAATATAACGATTGTTTTAATACATATTGTTTAAATTATTGATGTGATTTAGAATTTGATCGCAGATCATGATCAAAACAAGAAGCATTGCTTTTTTTTACTGAGATGCGTGATGCCCGAGCAAACTAAAATGAAAGGTCAAATTCAGTCCCTGCCTCCGCTACAATGTTCAATGTTAGAGTCCCTCATGGTTGCAACCGAGCCGTGTCACAGTTCTCGCTTTATATTCACCTGCTACATTAACAATATGTGATGTAACCATCGATAATATATGCACACAAAAAAACACAATGAGAATCACTGTGGCTTTTGTATTGAACAATTATTGGAATGCAAGTTCAACATTTCAAGATGCTTGTCATCTCTAACCCTTGTTAAATCAATTAAGGCATTTGTCATAGATCCCAAAGATAACAAATGGAGCTTTCTCAAATCAAACAGCTCTCTGTACCATCTGCGTCATTTCCATTGTATTACTTCTTCTTCACCCTCTATTTGACATTCTCTCTCATGTTTCATTTATGTGCATTTTGGACCCTTTCACCCTCCCATAAGTCTCAGAAGTCAACTCTGAACTCTGACCTTGCCTGGTAAATTTGGGTTATTTGTGGCATCAATCAATGCACATAATACTTAATACATAATACAAACTGGAAAACAGCTGCCATTGTTGCAATTGCACTTGGGTTTGACTTTGTTTCTTCATCCATGAAAAAATGATACAAGCAACACCCAAAAATATTTTTACAAATAATACAACTAATGTTGTATTAACATTGGGATCACGGATCCCAATGTCAGGTATGCAAGTGTGTTATATACTGATTTTTAAGCATAATGACACCACACTAATGAACCTTCAACACACACACCCATAATAACTAAAAGTGCATATGTTCCTCATTATTTGTTAGGTAATATTTGAACATTGCAGCCGCTGGTAAAGTCATAGCAAGTGACAAACTTTGCACATATTCCCACATGCATCAATAACGTCTGCTTTCAAAATTCGTTCAGCACCGCTGAAAGTACAAACATGCTGGGTTCTTTTTGAGTGACCCCCAAATGTGTATGATGTAACACCAGTGTTCCAATTAACTTGGTTGGCCACTCTGTGCATGGATCCAAGAAGCTGTAACGGCTAGTGGAAAGGCCAGAGAAACTGAGTTCAAATCAAAGTCTCGACATTTTATACCAACGTAACCTGTTCTGCTTGTTGGCATTAATGTGACAGCTTGACACACTCAAAACTCGGATCATGGAACTTATAATGAATCTTTTAACACGCATGCTGTGGACGGTCTAAACGTCACAATGTATTTGGTTTATCTCCAATCTGTATTCCAGTAGGTCCTCTTTCCACACTAATCCTGGACAGGAAATTAAAAAAAAGGTTGGGGAAAGTGCGTCATATTATTAAACCAAGCACACTGTTCATATTTACAGTGTATATACAGTAAAGTCTCGTTATATCGATATTCAAGGGAGTCCGAAAAAATATCGATATAACCGGGACTATCGATATATCCGACCCTGTTTGCATGTAATTTTCTCCGTGCGTGCATAGAAATAGTATCGATATAACCGGGACTATCGATATATCCGATATCGATATAACGAGACTTTACTGTATCTATAAAGAAAAAGCCATTATTTTTGATTAAAAAAATCAGATAGTTAGAATTTCTAATATACCATTTATTACATAATATGGTATGTTATTGGGGAAAAGTATATGGAACAACACTGAACACTCCAAAGAAAATTAATATTAATATCAAAATAATATGGGAGGTGCTTTTTTTGTGCAGATGTTCAACAATGAAGAATGCGTAACAACAAACAACTAGTTGACCTGAGCGGTTCCAAAACTAGTACCATATTTTTCGGTCTATAAGATGCACCAGAGTATAAGGTGCATCCCCAATGAATAATGTATTTTAAAACTTTTTCCATCTGTAAAGCGCACCTCCGAAGAATGTAAAAAAATGTTTTCTATAATCTATAAATATATATAGGTTTTCCAAATATAAGACACACCACATTATAAGGTGCTACAATAGAGGCTGGGGTTACGCACGACTTTTTATACAGGGAGTCAGTGGCTGCTTACAGTAGTTGCCAGACCTGTTGAGGCTCAATATGACTTATATATGACAATATGACATATAAGGCACTCCGGCGTATAAGCGCTGGGTCAACTTTTCAAGAAAATTCAGGCTTTTGGTTGCGCATTGTACACCGGAAAATACGGTAATACATCAGTTTCCCACATACAAGTAAAATCATGATCAAAAACATTTATTTGGTTTGCCGGTCATAACAACGATCCAAGGGAAGAGGTCATTCTAAAGTGGCTCATAGTAAAAATGAGACGGCCTGGTCCTGAATGAAGAATCTCGTGTGGCCCTTTATAACATGACCTATTTGAATTCAAACTTCAGCCCATCATTGACCTCCATGTGTCTGTTCCTTTTCTCAGAGTCCAGTTGTGTAACTTCTCCATAACTCCGCTAAACAACAAACAACCTCCCTCTCATGTTACCAGCCGGCAATCCAGGTTCCCACCAAAGGCCAGTTAATTTGACCACCCTAAAATGAGCCTCACGGCTAATGCATTAGAACAGCTGTGTTTGGGTTGTGCGCTAACAGGAGAGGACACTAGCTAAATGACTTTGTGACGCAACAGTTGTACGTAGGAAGGTGAGTCCATGTGTGGTGGAGCAAGGCGAAAGTAGAACAGGTGCTGGCATGTTTGTGTCGTTTGTGATGTAATCAGTTCTATTCTGAGGGTGTCACATGGAAAGAGCAATGTTGAATATCAACATTCATTATGAGTTGCGGTTGACGTTAAATACGTACATTGCTAAGAACCGTTGTTTTTGTTTTTATTGGACTCGAAATGATGGGGTGGCCGACAAGTTAGCACATCTTGCCTCACATTACAGAGGTTCAGATTTCGATTCCTGCTCCGGCCTTCCTGTGGAGCGTTTGTATTTTGTCCACTTGTTTGCGTGCTTTTTTTCCGGGTACTCCGGTTTCCTCCCACTTTCCGAAAACATGCGTGGCAGGTTAATGGAACATTCTGAATTGTCCTTAGGTGTGATTGTGAGTATGTGTGGTTGTCTATATGTGCACTGGTGTAGGACTGGGCTCCAGCATGCCTATGACTATCATGAGGATAAGCAGACTTGAAAATGACAAGTGCATCAAAATTGTTCAAATATTTACTACGTTTATACCAAATCACTTATCGCTTGGAATGTCATAATTACAATGACGAATTATAAATGATGTCGTCAAACGGATTTGTGAAATAAGACATTGCAGCAAACTCAACCATTGAATTTGGATTGGATTGGATTTGCCTTGATTAGTCTCGCAGTGGAGAAATTTACATTTCACAGCAGAAAAGTTATGAAAGGAATGAAAGTAGAAAAACAAAATACAGGAGCTGCTGGAAAAGCAGCCACTCAGCAAAAAAAAAAGTTTCATAACAAATAACATGACAACACAAAGACACAGAGAGTCATTTATTCTTTCTGCACCCTCTTTGTTACACGAAGCAGTTCCAGATGAAAGAGGAGAGAATCAAAGCATCTCTTCACCAGTGTATCAGGGACATCATGGTGGAATGTACCATGTCGACTACAAGCTAAATGTTGAAAGTAAACACACAGCTGTAGCATCCATGGACGAAAAGAGATTGTCTCACATCTCCTGTCCCACATAAATCCGCTTCAATTCCAAGCCGCGACAGTTTCACATACGCAGCGGCGCTCTGCGCTGACGCTCCTTTCTTCTTATCGCGTAACCATGTGCATTAACTATGTTGACTTTCGGATCATTCTGTGCTGCCATCGTCTATATGTGAGACCAAAAGCTAATCTATTTTTAGCCTTGTCATGTGTTGTGATGCCTTTGTGCTGGCAGGTGAAAGTTCCGCTTCTGTGCCCTTTGGCAGCCCAAAGTGATACCATCTGTATTTAGTTTATTTTATTTGGGGATGGGAGTAGGGCGAGGTGGCTGATACAAAGTCCCCAAAACATTTTTTTTTTTTTCGGTCAAAAAAAGAACTCACCACAACATACATATGTTACTTAATCTTAACATATATTTAATTCAAAACCACTCTCATCAGTCAGTGTAAATTACCTCTGGCCGCATATAATGAACCAATCACAGTTATTTGAACAAATACAAAAACAGCTAAGACGTTGACAGGAGACACTGGACATTTTTCACACGAGGATATGAGATATAAAGGGCGGCTCGGTAGTCGAGTGGTTAGCACACCGGCTTCACAGTGCAGAGGCCGCCGGTTCGCGTGCCACCCCGGCCTCCCTGTGTGGAGTTTGCATGTCCTCCCCGGGCCCATGTTTGTTTTCTCCGGGTCCTCCGGTTTCCTCCCACATTCCAAAAACATGCATGGCAGGCAGATTGAACACTGTAAATTGTCTCTAGGTGTGAGTGTGAGAGTGATTGTTGTACGTCTTTGTGTGCCCTGCGATTGGCTGGCAACCAATTCAGAGTGTCCCCCGCCTCGTGCCCGAGGACAGCTGGGATAGGCTACCCCCCAGCGCGACCCTATTGGAATAAGCGGTCCGGGAAATGGATGGATGAGATATAAAGTGTTTACGTAGATAGGCATGAGCGTTTCATGCTGCCAAGCGGCTTTGAGAATGTGCTAATTTCAATGTCATATACATCAAGGTAAAAAGTGGCCATTCCATGTAGGACAAAAAATGTTGTCTGCGGACACAAGGACCTGTATCACACAGCCATCTTCCAATACAAGCCATTTAATGGTAGGGGTGATTTTGGGGTTGTCAATGAATTTTCACCCTTACAGTTGTTGAGTGTGCAACCCTAACCCCAACTCCCACATCTTCAAGAGCATGTTGCGGCATCCAAATCCCACATTTTTTCAAACATTCCATAACAAAGTCAAGCAATTTTCATTATTAAAAAAAGAATATCCAGTCCAGAGAGATGACATAATAGCATTTATTTTGAGGAGGCCTGAATCACACAATTGAGTTAAACGCTGTGTTGGCCAGCAAGTTTGTTGGGAACGTGGAAGTAGATAGAGTTTGCATGCAAGGCAATATTTGAGACACAGTACATGTAATTCAAACACAAAAACCTGATTACTATAAGTGACTTGAAAGACTTTTTTTTCAAATGCATGCATGCATGCAATGGACAGGTTAACAACTGCTTAACAAATAGATCACCAAACAATGCAAAACAATTTAATTGGTGAGAACAGCAAATACAATTTTATTAAATGCCCATATGTAAGAAATTGTGTTTCAAATTAGGTGTTTATTTGCTACTTATTTATTTGCAATTAATATTTTGTTCAATTCAATACTTGGCTGAAAAGAAGAGTGTGTGTTCATCTCCACTTAGGGTCACATTCCACTTCAGCGCCAGATGACTCGAGATGACTGCTTAACATTACTTTGCTTCTTATGTAAGAAGCACAAGATTTGGGTGTGGAGAAGCTACAAGTCATCTCAAAAGCAAATCAAAAAACTTGCAGATTTATTTGCTCCCATAAAGGAACTCACAAGACTTTGAGTTGAGCTTCTTGACCTTTTATGATTGGTTATATTGGCAGTTTTCACCTCAAATATTGTGTACAGTTATGTTAAAACTTTTGAACGATAAAGTATTGGTTAGACACTGTTCCACTGCAAATATAATGATGGTGGAGGTATTACTCGTGAAAAAAATAACATTGAAAAAAACAAATATTTCTGCATTTCATGATTGATATGCCTTCTTTAAAAGCCAATGAAATGATTCAGCATAGAAATGTCTTCCAAAAATCACATTTTTGGATTATGGTATCAAAAGGGTTACTGTGTCATTTGTCTTATAAGGAGGGTCAAACAAGTGTAGAAATGCACATCGGGACAATTTAGTGTTCTGTTAACCTGCCATGCATGTTTTTGTAATGTGGGGGATGACCGGATTACCTGGAGAAACCACGCAGGCACAGAGAGAACATGCATACTCCACGCAGGAGGCGGAATCGAACGCACGATCCCATCACTCTACGAATGTATGCAATTATATGTTTTATTTATTTATTTTTGTGTTTGGGTAATTACTGGGTATTGTAACCCGAATTTCCCAATACAATGAAATTGTAAATAGTAATTTATACTACTCCTTTATTTGACCCCTTTTATCGTTAGTCTTTTTGAAGTTTTTTTGACTCATGTCGTTGCACAGAGTGGTTTTTATAGCAATCTATGCTAGTGGCTGGACAGTCAACCAAGCGATCCACTGCCAGTAAATACTTGGATAAACACACGTTCGGCAGAGAAGAGTGCGTTAACAGTGTGTTCAGCTGCTTCGAACGGTTGCAGAAATGACCCTGGCATAGTTTGCTCTTTTTTCTTCTTGCGCATTTGGCTACGCCTACTTCGCGGTGTCATTCGATTCCTATTTTGCCGGTCCCGTTTGCTTCTTAGCCATTCGCTGTCGTGGTGCTGCCCGCCCAGAGCACGTGCCGTGCTATCGTACCATTGTATGCTTATCCCCGGTGTCCCTTTTGTGAGCCGAGGAAACAAACTTCAGATCTACTTCAGCTAGCATTCCTTTTTTTGTTGTTATGGAATACCACTCCATTGTTTAGAGAAGTGGTTAGGAGCGTGTCTTTTTGCCTTGGAGGATTAGACGCGTGGGGGGAGTGCAGTCAGTTTTGCCTCTTCCGGAGAGCACCTGACATCCGTCCGCTTCCACTTGCCCGGGCTCCACTCAGCTGCCGACATGACCCTCGGCACGGTGTCCGGCTCTGGGAGCTCGTCGGCGGTCAGCTTCTGCTCTTGTTGCGGGGCCAAAATGGTGCCTTACTTCAGCGACGACACTGTGCTTTCAAATAATGGAATAAACCAACTGTAAGTATTTTTCTTTATTTTTTTCTTTAGATTTTTTTATTGAGCGAAGTAGGGGAAATGTTTCCTACTTATTTTGTATTGTATTGCCATACGTGCTAATTAAACAGCCGATTTTAATGTGTGTGTGTGTGTGTGTGTGTGTGTGTGTGTGTGTGTGTGTGTGTGTGTGTGTGTGTGTGTGTGTGTGTGTGTGTGTGTGTGTGTGTGTGTGTGTGTGTGTGTGTGTGTGTGTGTGTGTGTGTGTGTGTGTGTGTGTGCGCGTGCGCGCGCGCGTGTGTGTGTGTGCGCGCGTGTGTGTGTGTGTGTGTGTTCATAGATAGATAAAACGTACATTGGGTCGGATGTGTCATTTTTGGAGATTGTGACATTCACAAAACATTTTGCAATATACTCTATATGCACTCAATGCACTTCCTGTTGTGGTTGCAGCCAGTTTCTTACTCATCGTTGTCGTCATGATCATCATCGCTGCTGTTTGACCTTATTGAGACATAGAAGTTGTCTGTAGAGAGCATGTGTTTTACAGAACCATACATGAGGCATTGTTTGCTTGATGTGAGACCACATGAGAAAAGACAGTGGGAAATTGGCCGATGGTACAATGGAGTATGGTTTAGTTGGATAGAAATATTACCAGTGTTATTTTTGTGAAACGTAATACCTGTGCACTCACGAATATTCAGGGAGGAACTGGAGGATTTAAGCTTGTTGTAAAGTCTCAACTCGCGTGGATCATGCAAAGAGAAATTTGTGAGCATGCAAAGAGAAAAGAAAACTGAGGATTGAAAAGGTTTTGAATACATGATTCATGAGTGACTTAATCCACTTTTCCAGGAAATCAATTCATGCGTCTCCCCAGTCTGTCTTTTGTTGAGTGTTTCGTAACATTCTTGTTCAGTCAGCAGTTGGCAAAGCTCTCGTTGAGAAATTACCTTCTGTCATGGGTTTGGGGAACTGAAGGGAAGCTTGAGTTTTGATTGCGGTGGTTTTGTGCATGTTAAGGAAGCCCTTTGAATCTTTTTAGATTAATGGTGTTCTTTCATCAAAATCAAATGGTTATTTTTCCTCACAGTTCACCAAATTCACTCTGTGACCTTTTCTAAGTGCATGTGGTGTGTGGATTGGTTGCAAATGTACAATGAGACAAAAAAACTTAATTAATGAAATTTCATTAAAAAGAAGCACCTTTAATCTCTGATGGCTTGTGACTTGTTGTTTGTGGTCAACAATATGGAATTGCATCTTGTGATCAGACCAGGTACAATTTTTAAATGTTTTCATTGACTGTTCTGACAAAGCAGAGCCTCAATACCAAAGTTTTAGTTTAATGCAGAACTATGGTTTCAGGAAGAGCTTTGAAATCTGCTCAACTCTTTCATTATTTAATGACACGAGACCTTATGGAAAATTGACAGACACCTGCCAACTGTTTCATATTGCAAATAATAAAACATGCAGTTCTCTTTTCATATGTGTAGGCTATTGAAATACATACAGGTTTCCCATCATTGTTTACCAAAACAGGCCTTCAGTCAGTTTTGATGCAATGCCCACCTCTGTTGCTTGTGTGTTATGTGTAGACCTCCATCATCTGCTCCACCCGTGCAAGTTCACTTTTGCATAGTACTCTACTTCAAACTTGGCTTTGACATTGTGAGGATGCATAACATATTGAATCTCAGATGTAAAGCTTTTCACATGAGTGTTTCACTACTCCATTTGGACACAGTGCCGAATGAACTTCACCGTCCTTCGGCACATTTTTCCACAGTGACCCCTTTAAGGAGCAAGGCTAAACATGCACTTTCCCACGGGGTGAATGCAGTTTCTAGCCTTACGAGCCTGTACTGCGCTGAGCACAGCCCTAAATTTATCCCAACTCAATGACTAATATGGGCACAGACTGGTTGGGGCTTGAGGGGTGGGGGGCGGGGGGGTGTTCACTTATCTGCCTGCCATGTAGAGTGGTCCTTACACAGTGATGATTGTGTCTCTGACTGATTGACTGCGGCCATGCTTCTATTCTTCAATGACTGAAAAAAATGACAATGAAAATTTTTCCCAACTTATCCAAGATCCTAAATAGCCTTTACACCTACCGTGTCAAGTCGGCTTTATTTATATTAAACATCTGACACCTGAGGAAAGGAACCCGTTCAGTATTTAGTTCAACCATTACTTATTTACCAACTTTTACTTCTCCATATCATTAGACCCCTACTCGACACCTCTAAAGTGGTTAGAGGACCCTGCACAATTTTGCATAGCCTTAGATTCCACAGTGTTCCTAATTAGCATATGCATGCGACTCACTTGCACTTCTGCAGCGTGTTTTGTCATCGCGAACCCACAAAAGCATTTAATGTACAGTAAGGGACTGGCACTAACTGAATGCCATCTATCAATAGCCGATACTTTTAAAGGACTGGTCTGTTTTTAGCTTCCGTCGTATCACGTACAACCCCACAACCTCTCCGATTCTCAAGCTACAATTGCATTCTCTAAGTGGTTTGAAAGCAGGTAATTGTGCACGGGCACAGCATTTCGTTTGCTACTCGCAGTGAAGGATGTATTACTGATTATGACAGTGTACCGTAGCAAAGCTTTACATTGCGGTGAAATCTAACGTTGTGGCCAAATTTTAAAAAGTTGAAGACTTTGGGAATGTGCAAAAGAGGATGTGATGCAGGAGGGAGTGAGAGGAAACAGCTGGATCAAGGTTGGCTGAGTTGCGGGAAATGAACACTGCACATGGCTGCCGTTTTGTGTTTTTATTTCTTGTGCCTGTCTGTCCATCGCAATTGCATGCTACACATCCGGCTGTCTCAGCAAAACTCAGGAAGGAAGATTGAATGGCTGGAGGAATGACGAGATTAAATTACTGAGGAAAAAGCGGGGTGTTGAGCTGCTGAAGAACTTTTAGAAAGCACTTGAAATAGACGCAATCGAGAACCTTTTGAACTCTGCATACGAGGTTCCGCGAGTGTAAAATATAAACGAGAAATTTTCACTGATCATCAAAACCAATATTTCCTGTCAAGACATTTGACTTTCGTGTTGACATTGTGAGCGAGTTGTTGTGTCAGTTCCTCATCTTCCTTCCTTTCAAACCCCAGTGGCGATGAAACCATCATTATTTACGGTCACTAGAACAGGTTTACCACGTCTCTCAATATTCTCCCTCAGTTTCGTTTTTTATTTACTACTGTCCTGGCCGCAAGTCACAAAATCAGGTACTCAAATATTCAGATGACCTCCAACGTGAAGAGCTCTCCCAAAATTCTGTATGGTATGCTTTGACCCAATATATAGTCAGATATCAAACAAATGCGTATCATGACTGATTCGGTGCAAACAACACAGGCATGTTTCCGACTATGTTACATCTCCTCTCCTTTTGACAACACTCTCAGAACTGAGGACATTAATCGCTGAAGCTTTGCCCAAGCCCAGTCTTGCTTGAACTTCAATTGCTAAACAGTCCGGGGTCTCCATTGTTGAATTTAACGCTTCGTAATGTGGCACACACGGGTGACTTGTACGGACTCCTGACAGGCCAGTATAATACTCACACTTTTAAACAACGAAGCCTTGTTGTTGACCTATCGGTTGTTGTTGACCTGTCGGTTCTCTGCCCACATAAAACTTGAGGCCTTTGGCCATTATGAAACGCATGATGATTGCAGCCTTGTGTGTTATTTAATCTTCTCACAGGAGAAATCTCTGTTTTCACATTTAACTTATTAAAAGAAGCGCCACATGATGAATCGTCAAATTTAATGACCACAATGCAAGCTGGCAGACAGTTGTGTTGTTTTGGCACAGTTACCAGGGCCGAGTGTGAATGTATTTGTTCAATGTCTGCTTTATAAGTATTCAGGATTTTTGCAGCTTTCCAATGAATCACATTTGACTGTCATTGTTGGCTGTTTAATCTTAAAGGTGAGGGCCAACATTGGTTCCTCTCAACATAAATAAATAAAAACAAAGAAAAATAACAGTGCCATGCTTTAATGGCTCGACAAAGTATACACCCTTTGCACCCAACACTCTAACCTCAATTTTAGAACGTATCGCCCTCAATGCAGTGACCTCAGTCATGCTTAATACGATTCAGTGTTCAAAAGGGGAACAGAAGACCAACTTTGGGCACTGGCCAACATTTATCCCTATCAAACATTGTGAGGAAGGGGGTGGGGGTTGGTTCTGGCTGGCTTCATCTTCCCTCTCAGACCCTCTGTCCCCTCCCAGTCCCACAGCTGCTCCGGTGAATGCGTTCAGTGTGTGTAATCCAGCTGTGTGGAGGAGCAGAGAACATTGTGTTCTGAGTCCACATTTTAACTTTTTTTGTTCTGATTTCGGGATCCTCCTGCCAAGCTGGCTTGAATCAAGAGCTGTGACAATGACATCATTTTTGTGACCATACCACGTCGAGATGTGACAATAAACTCAATGACATAAGTTGATAAAACAGTTGATATCTTAGGTCGTTTTTCCCTATCTCATCTTAGTAACCAGAAAGTATTAATTCACTGCCATTCCCGAATTAATTCGGCAATTCAAAAGTGTGACCCTGAGTGCAATTCCCGAATTTGTTTGGGTTTTGGTTTTTCTTCCGGGGGCAGGGGTGCCGATTAAGCGCTGGTCAGACCTCTGGCAATGTTTTTCCCTTTGACGAGGGGAAAGCATTTGCCTTATGTCCATGTTTGCGCTTTGTTACAGCTTCAGCTGTTGTTAAAGCACTATATAAATCAATATGTATGTATTGTATTTGTACAGGCGGCCCGGTAGTCGAGTGGTTAGCACACCGGTTTCACAGTGCAGAGGTCGCCGGTTCACGTCCCGGTCCGGCCTCCCTGTGTGGAGTTTGCATGTTCTCCCCGGGCCCGTGTGGGTTTTCTCCGGGTCCTCCGGTTTCCTCCCACACTCCAAAAACATGCATGACAGGCAGATTGACCACTCCAAATTGTCCCTAGGTGTGACAGTGACTGTTGTACGTCTTTGTGTGCCCTGCGATTGGCTGGCAACCAATTCAGGGTGTCCCCCGCCTCATGCCCGAAGACAGCTGAGATAG
Source organism: Hippocampus bargibanti (assembly GCF_051943395.1). NCBI lineage: Eukaryota > Metazoa > Chordata > Actinopteri > Syngnathiformes > Syngnathidae > Hippocampus > Hippocampus bargibanti. Next base: position 12,496,593 of record NC_142747.1, read on the forward strand.
GCTCCAGCACCCCCCGCGACCCTAATGAGGAATAAGCGGTACGGAAAATGGATGGCTGGATGGCTGTATTTGTACAGCCGCCCCCATTTCAAGCTCAGATAACTCCATACCCATATAACTTGGGAATTACTGGAAACCTTTTTTTCCTCATGAAAAATTAAGTCTAAGGTTTCTTACAATGAATTGAATGTTTATGTAGTCCTAAAACTCAATATTCTGTGGGTCTTGGAATTTGAGTGAAAATGACAAAAACCCTGTCTCTGGAGTGGACACATTTTCGCACATTGTCTGGCAGTGAATGAGTTAAAATGGCTGACAACATAGTTTGCTTGTGAAATAAAGTGTGTGTGTGTCTGTGTGTCTATCCAATGTATAAACCATTGTTGCCCTCTCTTACAGTATCAGCGAGAGCTTCCTCACTGTGAAAGGAGCAGCCCTTTTCCTCCCGAGAGGAAATAGTCCCACGCCAAGCTCTGGACCTCACATCAGCCAACGCTGGAACAAGCACACAGGTTAAAGACATACATAAACAGGATTAACAATGACCTAGAACTGATACCTCCTTCTCATTAACTTAGCTTAGATTTGGTGCGCATGGATTGGTAGCGCCTGTCTGACGAGAGTAGCTGGAAAGGTGGTGGGCAGGGTGCGGAGAGTCCAGTAGGATTTTCCGTGCTCTAGTTTGGATTCTTGCAGTGTGCAAGTCCTCGAGAGTGGGTAGGGCGGTGCCAATGATTTTTTCCGCCGTCCTAACAGTCCGTTGAAGTCGTATTTTGTGCATTTTTGTGGCGGCCGCGAACCAAACGGTGATGGAAGAACACAGGATGGATTCGATGACAGCCGTGTAGAAATGTTGCAGCACCTCCTGTGGCAGGCCATGCTTCTTTAGCAGCCTCAGGAACTACATTCTCTGTTGGGCCTTTCTCAGGATAGAGTTGGTGTTGACCTCCCACTTCATGTCATGGGAGACTGTGATTCCCAGGAACTTGAAAGTCTCAACGGTTGACACGAGGCAGTTGGATAGTGTGAGGGGTATCTGAGGTGATGGATGTTTCCTAAAGTCCACAATCATCTCTACCTTCTTCAGTGTGTTCAGCTCTAGGTTGTGATGGCTGCACCAGAGCTCCAGCTGCTCCACTTGTTGGTACGCAGACTCGTCGCCGTCCTTGATGAGACCGATGACCGTGGTGCGAACTTTATGAGTTTGACAGCTGCGTGTGTTGAGGTGCAGTCGTTCGTGTAGACAGAGAAGAGCAATGGAGAGAGGACACATCCCTGCGGGGCTCCAGTGCTCGTGGTTCGTGTTGAGTATGATATATTTCCCAGTCTGACCTGTTGTGTCCGTCCTGTCAGGAAGCTGAGGATCCACTGACAGTTCTTAGGCGACACGACAAGCTGGAGAAGTTTGGCAATGAGGAGTTCTGGGATGATGGTATTGAACGCAGAGCTGTAGTCCACAAACAGGATTCTTGCGTAGGTTCCTGTGTTGTCGAGGTACTTGAGGATGTGGTGCAGTCCAATGTTGACTGCATCCTCGACAGACCTGTTTGCCCGGTAGGCAAACTGAAGAGGATCTAGCAGTGGTCCGGTGATGTTCTTTAGGTGGTTCAGCACGAGGCGTTCAAAGGACTTCATGACCACAGACATGGACAACTGTCATATACACAATAAATAATAAAGCAGTCACAAAGATAGTAGAAAGCACCAGAGACAAAATTAAGACAGTGGCCAAAACTTGTCCAAGGCTAAATTGCATGGTTCTAATTTAACTAAATGTATCTGTTTCTTGCTAGGAGATCTCCAGAAACATCTCCAGACTATGTTCACTGTGCTGCGACCGGAAGACACAATACGACTTGTGAGTAAAACATTGACATACAGTAAAGTCTCGTTATATCGATATCGGTTATATCGATAGTAGTGCTTATTACGATACTATTTCTATGAACGCAATGAGAAAATTTACATGCCGCAGGATCGGATATATCGATAGTCCGGTTATATCGATATTTTTTCAGACTCCCGAGAATATCGATATAACAAGACTTTACTGTACTTCGCTGCAATACATGCAATGTGGCCAATGAAACACTGGAATAGAGCTATTAATTATATGATCTGAGGCATTTAGCATGAATTAAAATATAATGTGTTCAATTCTACATGAAACTACCACGAGTGGTTGGTACAAATGTGCGCTGTTGCCACCTGATGGATTCAGCCAACAAATGAACGAATGTAAATACATTAAATACAAGTCTATTCTCTTGGTCAGTCCACATGTATCTGTTAATTTTGACCTATCGAAAGTGTTGGTAATTACTTTCTCTTTTTGGCGATATTTCAACAAATGCTTTTGTTCCTCATTCACTGCCATTCACAAATTTATTCTGGAAATGAAAATATGACATAGGGCGCCATTTCCGAATTTGTTCGAGTTTTGTTTTTTCTTGATTGGGTGCCGATAAAGCGGCAATGGCCTCTGGCATTGTTTTTTCCCTTCCACAAGGGGCAGCATTTCCTTTCTTTCCATGTTAGCGCTTTGTTCCAGCTTCAGCTGTTGTTAGAGGACAACTGACACCATGTTTTGTTTCCTAACTGACATCAGAGAAACGTTTTTATTAAGCAACAGTTTCATCGACATTGACTTTTATGCTGCAGGGCATACTGCAACTGATTGTGAAGGCACCCTGGTAGATTTATGACCCTGGTAACGAATGATGGCTAAAATGGTATTGGTTAAATGCTTGAAGGACAAACGACACCATTCTTTTGTTTCCTAACAAACATCAGAAAAAGGTTTTATAGTATCAAAAATAGCCAAAACACGCAGGCTGATATTTGTAGTCAAATACAAAACACCAATAAAAATGAGTTAAAGTGTCCCAAAACTACTTCAAAATGACCTCGGAAATGGCGAGTTTCAAAGGGTCCCGCTCCTTGTTCGTGACTTCACGCCAAGACGTCTTGCCTTGCTCGAGAATCAAAACAATGGCTTCAGATTTAGAGAAGATGATTTTGCGTCACTCATCCAGTGATGAATATGATTCAAATAGTTCTGAAGAGGAAAACATAAATGATTGCAAATCATTAAAGAAGTCCGGCCGTATCAATTCGAGTCGTCTGGACTCCAATGTAGCTCCCAGAAAATGCACACGATGGCGCACAAGCTCTGTTGGAAATGGGCTGATTTGTATGCTGGGAATTTGTGTCAACTAGTATCAAATAGTAGTCTTGGTGCAACACACAACGATTCACCATCACATTATTTATGCGTTTTCCTTCTAATTTCGCCATGAACACAATGTTTTCAGACCAAACAAAGTACCCAAAATGCATGTGTCGCTTTCTCGGTCACGGGTGTTCCCTCCGTGACGTCACGTAAGGGATCGTCATCAACTCGAAAACAAGACCTCCAGAATATTCAGCGCGAGTCTTAAAATGTAAAATATAGCTATATGCGGTGGGATCTTTTTAAAACAAGGTCAGTCGAAGTCATTTGAAGTGATTTTACAAATTATGGACACAACTTGTCCGGCGGCGTCGGTTGTCCTTTAAAGCGCTATATAAACCAATATGTATGTATCACATTCTATTTTGGACAGCCGCCTTCATTTCAAGCTCATATAACTCCAGACCCATATAATTTAGGAATTAACTATTTTTTTCTGATGAAAGAAGAGAGTCTAAGGTGTCTTATGTGGCATTGAATGTTTATGTAGCCCTAAACTCAATATTCTTTTGACACAATTTCCCACCCTATCCTGCTCGACAGACTTTCCACCCTAGGCATCACGCACACCCCACTTCGCTGGTTTCATTCCTATCTCTCTGATCGCTCACAATTTATCCAAATCAACTCGTTCACCTCACGGTCCTCTCCTGTGTCCTCTGGTGTGCCTCAAGGGTCTGGCCTGGGGCCCCTTCTCTTTATTATCTACCTACTTCCTCTTGGCAATATTTTCCGTAAGTTTGGCATTCATTTTCACTGCTTCACAGATTACACCCAACTCTACCTCTCCAGCAAACCCAACGCCTTTCTTCCACCATCATCCCTCTCACTTTGCCTCTCAGAAATTAAATCCTGGCTTTCCCATAACTTTCTCAAGCTTAACAGTGAAAAAACTGAACTTCTCCTTGTCGGTACCAAATCCACCCTCCACAAAACTAACAGTTTCTCTCTCACAATTGACAGTTCAACCGTGTCCCCCTCCCCTCAGGTCAAGAGCCTGGGTGTCATCCTCGATAGCTCACTATCTTTTCACTCCCATATAAATAACATAACTCGGTCTGCTTATTTCCACCTCCGTAATATTAACTGTCTCCGTCCCTCGCTCACCCCTCACTCCGCTGCCATCCTTATCCACAGTCTCGTCACCTCCCGCATCGATTATTGTAACTCACTTCTCTTCGGTGTCAATCAGAAATTTCTCCATAAACTCCAACTCGTCCAAAATTCTTCAGCCCGGATCATCACTAGAACCCCCTCCTTTCACCACATCACCCCTGTCCCCCAGCAACTCCACTGGCTCCCTGTTAAACATCGTATCGAATTCAAAATACTTCTGTTTACTTTCAAAGCCATCCATAACCTTGCTCCTCCCCATCTTTCTGACCTGCTTCAAATCTCTGTTCCCTCTCGGTCCCTCAGATCCTCATCCTCCCTTCACCTCTATGTGCCCTCTGCCCGTCTCACAACGATGGGATGCAGAGCTTTAGCCGCTCTGCTCCCAAACTCTGGAATTCACTTCCACCCAACATCCGTAATATTGACTCCTTCCCTATTTTCAAGTCCCACCTCAAAACCCATCTGTTTAAAATTGCTTTCAATGTCTAGTTCAATCTGCTATTTTATTATTTATCATTTTATCCATGGTGTTATTGTTATGTGCTTTGTTTTATTGTTTTTATTGTAAAGTGTCCTTGGGTGTTTTGAAAGGCGCTTGAAATTAAATGTATTATTATTATTATTCTGTGGGTCCTGCTATTCGAGGGACATTGACACAAACCCTGGCACTCGAATGGACGCATTGTTGCATGTCTGGCAGTGAATGAGTTAAAGAAGTCTTATTCATTTTTTAAAATATATTTTCTCTTTCTGGTTCTGTCAAGGCTGTGCGGCTGGAGAGTTCCTACGATCAGGTCACCCGCTACATGGTGGTGGTCTCCACCAACGGTAGACAAGACACAGAGGAATGCATCGTTCTCGGAATGGACTTCTATTCTTCTGACAGGTTAGCTCAAAAATCGCAATTGATGTTTCACGCCCTTTTGAAATGAGAAGTAATTACGTGGACATGGTTTTTCTATGATAATTGACATGCTGAATTCCCCTTCACACTCCAGCTGCTGTACAGTGGGCCTGGTTCTGCCTCTGTGGAGTGATACTCTGATCCACTTGGATGGCGACGGGTTCGTCCCTTTTTACACCTTGATCTGGGAGTTGTCCGTATTTCTAAAACTGTGCCTCTTTCCCTTTGCAGAGGTTTCAGCGTGTCCACTGTGAATCGAGTTCATGTTTTTAAGCCAGTCTCGGTCCAGGCGATGTGGTAAGCATCATTTTAGTGTTTGCTCTATATAACTCTTTGTGGCGACAAGAATTTTCACGCTTTCCGTATGTGGTTGCATGCTTCCGTTCCTTGTTCTGTTGTTAGTTCAGAAATGTCTGCTGATACCTCTGTGCACTTTCCACATGCTACTCTGTAGTCTGTCCTGCTCATTCGACACATCTCCCTCGTATGATGCCATGTAATGACCTTTCGAAGATGCTCCATATTGATTGGAAAGCCTTGTTTTTCTTGCCCACATCAGGTCGGCTCTTCAGTCGCTCCACAAAGCGTGCGATGTTGCCCGCTGCCACAGTTATTATCCGGGCAGTCTGTTCCTGACGTGGGTCAGCTATTATCAGAGCAGGATCTCCTCCAACCAGTTCTGCATCAACGAATGGAATGCTATGCAGGATGTTGAGTCACATCGTGCCAATTCACCTGTTCTCTTCACCGATCTGTGAGTAAAAGAGGAGCCGACACTCATACATTTCTGTGATGGATCTTTTTCCCCCATCATTTAAAATAATCAGCCTTTTACCACCGGGCGGTATTACTCAGCACTGAGTGTTCACAAATTAAAACAACTGAAAACATTTCCCTCACGTGTATGTTTACTGAACACCCCCTCCAAGGGGGTGTTCAGTAATCTCAGATCTCAATCTGAGATCTCAATCTTAGACAATTGCTCAACTACTTCTCACATTCAGGTAGTTGCTCAATTTTCTAACAGAACACTTAGTAAGAGCGTCCACGTGCTTGCTCTAAAACTTCGGGTAGCGGAAAGGCGTCACAGATGAAGATGGAATAAACAGGCACGTGGGCTAAACTATCTACTCATTGGCAAACACGATGACAAAGTTTTCAACACTCCCATAAGGATTTATGGCTTTACTAATACCAAAGAAAGTCCCCTCCTTCTGTCCTAGTCACGACGCCATGTGTGTCCCGTTACATATTCGGATCGCGTGCGTGTGTATGTTTCTCACTGAGATTCTAATTTCCAGAATAATTGAGCCATTGGCTGTCCTGATTGACATTGGGAAAAGTAAATAGAGATCAGTAGAGTAACACTGAACAGACAGAAGCAGGTGGCAGGCAAGTTCTTGTACACGTTCAACGGCAGCGGACGATTTAAATAGAACTCTTCTGTTCAGACACGTTACTGCCCCCCCCCCCCCACCTTCATAAAAAAATCACAGGTACAAGCTGCCTTCCTGGGATCATGAACACTCTTTCCCAGCAAGGGTTGTTGGCATTCGAGTGGACTTTATAAGGTGGCCACCCATGTTTTATGACCACTAAACACACATACACACACACGCACGCACGCACACACACACACACACACACACACGCACGCACGCACACACACACACACACACACACACACACACACACACACACACACACACACACACACACACACACACACACACTCCAACACAAACACATGCATCAATCTGGTATCGAACAATAAACTCCCCCGTCGATATTCTGTTGTTCTCATGTCACTGAAAGTGAGGTCAATCAAGATGGAGAATGGGTTCTCTTTATTATAACCAATAATAATATTTTCGTTACTGCCCGAAAAGTGAAATACTTTGCAGTAGAGAGAGAGGGTTCAGTATTGAGGTGCCCTGAGGCTGTCTGTGGTTGTGCCAGGCAGAGCTTTTCAAGGGTTCGGTCAAGACTGTATGCAGTGTCTTTGTTGGCAAAGGAGAATAGCCGTTCTTAAGCCTGAGAAATTATTCCGCAGCAGTCATGAATAGGTCCTGCACTAAAATAAACAAGCCTACTGACTCTGAATTTTAGAGCATGCCCTGAGTTTGACCCAGTTTTTTGGCGCAGGGAACTTTGAAGAAGGTAAATTGGGCACCTGAAATTAGCCATTCAGTAATGTGTCCCCCAACGTAAATGTGTAAAACGGCACCAGACAGTACTGCGGAAAACGTTTTTGTGTCTCACGCTCACATTTTCTCTTCCCACTCCAGTTTTGGAAAAGTGGACAATGTGCTCATTCTTTTGGGAAAATAAGTCATCTCATTGACACTCAAACAATTCAATGAATGGACACCATGACACTTTTTATGTTTGTGCATTTTTTTTTATTTAAATACGTTCATTTTGGTTTTATTTTATGTATTTAGTTATTTACCGTATTTCCCAGTGTATAAGGCGCACCCAAAAGCCCTGATTTTCTTGAGACGATTACCCTGTGCAATATACGCGAATGCACCTCATGTGAAGTAATATTGAGCCACAACAGGTCTCGCAACTACTATCAGCAGCCGACTACTATTCCCGCTGTAAAAGTAGTGCATAACCCCAGCCTCTAATGTCGCCTCTAATGTAGCACCTTATAATGTGCTGTGCACAACAAGATACGTTCCGAACGGCCGTTCGTAAGGTGAATTCGTTTGTGAGTTTCTTCAGTTCTATATTTTGTATGGAATGTATGTTTAAAGGACAACCGACGTCACTTTTTTGTTTCTTAACTGACATCAGAAAAACGTTTTATAGCATATAAAATACCCAAAACACACAGTATGATATTTTTATTCAAATGCAAAACACCAATAAAAAAAAGTGTCCAAAATTTGCAAAAAAATTGAGCTGCGAATTGGGCATTTTCAGAAAGGCCTGCCCACAGTTCGTGACGTCACGCCAAGACGTCTTGCTTTGCTGGAGAATCAAAACAATGGCTTCAGATTCGGAGAATATGCTTTCTTGTTACACATCCAGTTATGAATACGATTCAAATAGTTCTGAAGAGGAAAGCATGCATGTTTGCAATTGATTAAAGAAGTCCTTCCGTGTCATTTTGAGGCATCTGGACTGCAATGTAGTGTCCCAGAAAAGAGGCAGAAAATGGCGACCAAGCTCCCTGTGAGGAATTAATCAACCCGTTTCCACAGACTGATAAATTCCTTATATGGAGCTTGGTCGCCCTCTTCTGGCTCCTTTTGGTGCAACATGACGTTTTCAGACCAAACAAGCATAGCAAAATGCATTGACGTGATGGAAGGATTGCTACAATGTGCCCTTTTTTGGTCATGGGTGTTCCTTCAGTGACGTCACGTACGGACTCGTCACCAACTCAAAAACAAGACTTCCGGAATATTCAGCGCGAGTCTTAAAACGTAAATTATAGCTACAGTAAAGTCTCGTTATATCGATATCGGATATATCGATAGTCCCGGTTATATCGATACTATTTCTATGCACGCACGGAGAAAATTACATGCAAACAGGGTCGGATATATCGATAGTCCCGGTTATATCGATATTTTTTCGGACTCCCTTGAATATCGATATAACGAGACTTTACTGTATATGCGGTGGAATCTTTGTAAAATACGCTCAGTAGAAGTCATTTAAAGCCATTTTACAAATTATGGACACAACTTGTCCAGAGACGTCGGTTGTCCTTTAAGGTTTACATAAGTTAATTTTGTTTAAGGTTTATATAAGTATGTTTAAGGCTTGTATAAGTAACCTATATTGATTTGAACTGAAAAAAAAAAAAAAATATATATATATGTACTCTATATATTCTTAAGGTTTATATGAGTATGCTTAAGGATTGTATAAGTAACCTATATTGGTTTGTACTGAAGAATAAACATTTAATAAGATATATGGTCTATAAAGATATGTACATGTACAAATGGAAAGATTACTACATATATTACTACAAAAATGTTCGTATGTACCGTTGTTTGTAACTCAAATTTTCGTAAGTAGGAGAGCGTCTGTATATTTATACATTATATTTGGAAAGGTGTTATAGTCCGGTGCGATTATATATGGAAAAGGTTTGAAAATACATCATTCATTGGTGGTGCGCGTTATCCACCTGAAAATACGATATGTATTTATTTACATGTATTAATTTATTTATTTATTTTTATTTTTTTCACAGACCCACAGAAAGGGAGCGCACGGAGAGACTTATCAAGTTGCGCCTCAGAGAGATCATGATGCAGAAAGACTTGGAGAATGTTACCAGCAAAGAGGTGAGAAACAAAACAATCACATGTACCGTATGGCCAGGTGCAGCAGACCGACTTTTCGTCCACAAATGTGTTCCCCCCGTAATATTACGAACGTAATGTAGAATGCATTTGCACAGTTCTTAAAGGACAACCAACGTCACTTTTTTGTTTCTTAACTGACATCAGAAAAACGTTTCATAGCATCTAAAATATACAAAACACGCAGTATCATATTTTTATTCAAATGCAAAGCACCAATAAAAATGACTTAAAGTGTCCAAAATCTGCAAAAAATTGAGCTGCGAATTGGGCATTTTCAGAAAGTCCCGCCCCCAGTTCATGACGTCACGCTAAGACGTCTTGCATTGCTGGAGAATCCAAACAATGGCTTCAGATTCAGAGAATATGCTTTCTTGTTACACATCCAGTTATGAATATGATTCAAATAGTTCTGAAGAGGAAAGCATACTTGTTTTCAATCGATTAAAGACTTTATTTCGTGCCATTTTGAGGCAACATTGGGGGGAAATGTCTCACCCAAAAAAAGAGGCACAAAATGGCGACCTCATGTGGCCACCTCCGTTTCCACAGGCTGATAAATTCCTTATATGGAGCTTGGACGCCAGGAACTCAAGATCTTCTCAAACATTTGGTCAAGTGTAATCCTTTATTTTAACCGCCTGGCATTCCGTATTTTATTTTTACTAGATCCGCACAGAGTTGGAGATGCATATGGTCTGCAATCTGAGGGAGTTTAAGGAGTTCATCGACAATGAGATGATTGTGATCCTTGGACAAATGGACAGCCCTACAGAGATCTTTGAACATGTTTACCTGGTAAGAACCCCTAAACCTTTAAGTTTGTTATTCTTTTACCATGACTCTGGCTGCCGTTGCATCATCTTCTAGTTAATGATTAATAACATTTGGCTCACTTAAGGGTGTCACAGCAACTGTGTCAAATAAGCGAGTGTAACACAACATCTGATAGCTTAATAGTGACAAGAGCTGTGCTCTCTCCAGGGCTCAGAGTGGAACGCTTCCAACCTGGAGGAGCTGCAAAATAGCGGGTACGACATCTGTCCGTGCAGCCACACGGAGCAAACAAGCTTGGACACCCCCCCCACAAAAACATACATTCTGTATCAAAAAAAAAATGATGATGAGACTTAAATGTTATTTTCCCATCGCTTTTCTAGCGTCCGTTACATCCTTAATGTGACAAGAGAGATAGACAACTTCTTCCCCGGAATGTTTGAGTACCACAATATCAGGGTGTACGACGAAGAGGCCACCAACCTGCTGGAGTACTGGAACGAAACTTACAAGTTCATTAGCAAAGCCAAGTAAGCCATCACATCACGCACAAACACACTCACATTTTCTCCATTTTCCCTGCCTAAAAATAATGTTCTTCTTTTTTCTCCAAAGGAAAGCTGGTGCCAAGTGTCTCGTTCACTGTAAGATGGGTGTGAGCCGCTCGGCGTCGACTGTTATCGCCTACGCAATGAAAGAATACGGCTGGTCGCTGGACGCCACTTTTAAATATGTGAAGGAGAGACGAGCCGTCACCAAACCGAATCCTTCCTTCATGAAGCAGCTGGAAGAATATCAGGGAATTCTGCTCGCCAGGTGGGATTTTTATCTAAATCCCTCAGCGTCGGTGCTCACGTTTATTGACTCTTAATTTTTTTTTTGTCTTTTCCCAGCAAACAGAGGCATAATAAACTATGGCGCTCTCACTCAGATAGCGATCTGTCAGATCGCCCAGAATTGTGTAAATCTTCATCTCACTCCCTGGGACGCTCCGACTCCCAGAGCAACAATAATAATTCCTCCCCTGCCTTGCATCACTTTCTTGGTGTGACCGTGCTCCAAGCTGTAGTTTCTGAACCTGATGACGCCTGCGCATCAACCTCTGACCTCCGCATGAACTGCAACGATGCCTGCGACTTGCCAATTGAGGAGGCGGTCAAAACGGCTTGCGACGACATCCTCCTGCCTCCCTCGCCAGAACCTCACGCAGCTGCGCTCATCCCAGAGGAAAGAAACACTGCAAAGGCGCTCATGTCCGCCCCTGCCATCATTCCCGATCTTCCCCCTTTGCTGCGCATCCTTCCCCCAACTCCTGAAGTCCAACGTGCTCACAAGGGTCACACAACACCGCCGACCAACGCAGAGAACAAACCACTGGAATTGTTTCTTCACTTCCCTGAGCAAAGCAGCTCTGGGAACCTTTCTTCCATCACTGTGATGTCCTCAGAACAGTCACCGTCTGATTTGCAGAGTGGGCAAAATCCCCCACCTCTCCGAGTCAGCAACATCCCTCAGCCTTCCTTAACCTGGCTCAGTGACGACAATAACAACCTCAGTGACTTTCACGACAACGACGAAGTGGACGGCCGCAGCGAAGCAGACGGCTCGTCCATCCACAGTTCGGACAGCATTGACTTTTTTAGCGCCCGGGAGAAGTTTTTAAGTTTAGCCCAGGAAGACCGAATGCTGCCTCTATCAGAGCAAAGGACCGCCTCCCCAGACTGCGATGACAACAGAGTAACTGAGGACGATGAGGAGAGTGAACACAGCAGAAATCAGGTCAGTTTTTATTTTCCTTTTTTACAAAGAATAATATAGGTTTGACATGGGGGGGTGTTGTCTCCATACACTAGTATAAGCTGTTTTTATTTTTATTAGTCTATCAGTAGACAGCAATACGGGTTTTACAATTAAAAATAAACATTAAAAAGGGATATCAAATCGCATGACTGATTAACTCATTCACTGCCAGACGTGCAAAAATGTGACTACTTTAGTGCCAAGGTGTTTGTCATTTTCACTCAAATTGCAGGACCTACAGACTATTGCGTTTTAGGAATTCATAAATATTCAATGTAGCAAAAGAAACCTTAGACTCTCTTCTTTCATCAGAAAAAAAGAGTTAATTCCAAAGTTATATAGGTCTGCCAGAGGTCTGACCGGAGTTTGATCCGCACTAACCCCTGCAAGAAAAAAAAAAACATGAACAAATTCGGGAATGGCGCTGCACGTCATGCTTTTCAATTCCCGAAAAAAATGAATAGCAGTGAATGACTTATCGTAAGAGTGAAAAGTTTTCACAAGTTTCTGTTGTGTATTTTGTTTACATAAATAAATAAATGTCCTTTTTTTGTATGTTTGTTTAATGTGCATTTTCAGTCCCACCTTTTTGACCTCTTATAGAACTAATAGAGTACAGCCCTGCGACAGCTAGCAAAAGGTGCTTCCACTTCTTAAATTAAAATTGCCTCGCTCATTAAACACGAGTCATTAAACACCTCCTTTGGGAAACTCCGGGAATCTGCTCATCTGCTGATGGAATTGCTTTCTCATCTAAAAAATTGCTTTCTCATCTAAATAAAAGGCAAAAAACGATTTAGAAAGCTGAAGTTAATAACCACAAAATTCAATCAGATGCCATATTCCTGTGAAATCTGATTACATTTTTGCAAATAACTAAAATGGTTCAATAAAAGGCAGCGTGATGCACATAATTGGCCAACATCATGCCCGCTGGCTTAGCAACACAACACAACATGTCTAATGACTAACATGTGTTGACTTGTGCCACAAAAAAAGCCAGAAAACATGACGTGTTTACTTTTAGATCAAACCTGAATGGACAAGAAGCAAATGTATTCTCAACAAAATGGCCTCACCTCACTGGCCTGACATTTACTTGACTGATGTTTTCTTCTCTCTTCCCGCAGTCAGAGGTCAGTGATGACAAACTCAGCCCTGACAATCTACGCCAACCTCAGCTCGACAACGGAATATCAGTCCGCCATATCGTCACCGAGATCGAAGCCATATGTCACCCGCCGACTTCCATAACTCCTCCCACCCCCTCCTCCCCGTCGCCCATTCCTCCACCCTCGCACGGCCTTCCCCTCATCTGGTCAGATCCTGTTGAGGGTGCGCAGCGTCCGACGTCCCCCTCGCCACCGCCGTGTGACCTGCCTGCCGGTTCCGTGCGGCGAGCCACTGAGCAGCTGGAGCTGAAGTTGAGGCAGAAAATGGAGATGGCGGCGACGCAGCGCTCGCCATTGCCTTCGCCATGCAACGAACACCATGCTGTGAAATACTCGGACCATCCCAGCTGCTCCAAGGCCAAGACAGCCATTGAGGGAGTGAACAGCTTAGAAACAGCCAACCTCCAAAATGCATCTCGCAACCACATATTTGGTGCTCCACTCCATCCTCTAAGCCATACAAGATATGATACTCAAACGCTTGATCCATGTTTACATACCTCAACCCAAACCCAAAGAACCAGTGGGCTCCAAATGAGTTTGGACGGCGTCACAACCCAGGAGTCCAACCCCGATGAGAACTCGGAGACTCTCGGTGTGCGAGAAAGTTGCGATCCTGACCAGAAGCGCCTCACACGTAGCAGCCAGGAGCTAGAGTGCATTCGCCAAACGTTGAGAGAACTGCAGGCGTTCCTCCATGAGGGCGGCGGCCTGGAGGTGCCGCCTCACCTCATGAAAGCGGAGCTCCGTGCAGACCCGAATGCAGCCCAGAAGCTCAGACAAGACAGGAAGTGTCTTCTCCAGCCGGCAGGGTGGCACCGCGCCAACGAGCTCGAGGCTCGCATTCGCCAAGCGGGCCTCACCCCGCCGTCTCTTATGAAGCGATCGGCCTCCTTGGCAAAACTGGACTGCCTGGAATTGTCAGCGAATGACCTCAGCGACCTTGACCTGAGGCTGCACGCCCGGGCAGCGCCGGTGCACTCGCACCGCTCTTCCCCCACCTCCCCATCTCACTTGGACGACACATGGAAAAAGCAGAAAGTTCTGGCGTCCTACTATAGCCTAGAAAACTCACATTTGTCCCCTGAGGACCTCTCGCTGTCCCACTCCCCCGAGAGGAGCGAGCGGGAAGAGGCGGAGGGCGGGGGGGATGGCTCGCTCACGACATCGTCACGGCAACAGGGTCGGCTTCACTCTTCCAGACGTTTGCGGAAAGTCAGCGAGAGAAAGCAGCGAGCAGCCACCGCCACACTGCTGTACAACACCATGTGACCTCACTGGAACACTCACACACGCGAGTGGACTCGGCACACATGTGCCAACGGAATGTGTAACAGGTGTGTTTGCAATGAAATGACGGCTTGCGTGTATGAGAAATAGTGACGTGATTTGAAGGGTCACCATTGGAGCATTTATTCGATACCTTAAGGGCCATGTTCCTGTTTAGTCTTTCCTCTGGAGCAAGACAATTCACGTCACTCATAGAACATTCGGAGCACTCATAGCAGGGAAAAACAAAAGACTTTTTTTTATAAGACACTTTTTCGATGAGTGCACATTCGTGCTTCCAATAGTGCGAACGAACACGTGGATGACAACAACATTCAACCGAATAAAAGCTTCAGTGGCTTCCCCTTGAAGTCAAGATGTCCTCACACGCAACCTAAATGCCTCCATGTTAGACACTGAAATGCTCTCACACATTGCACTGAAATGCTTAAAAACTCAAATAACATCCTTTCGTTCTGTTTGTGAGAACATTTCAGTCGTGTGTGACTGTGTGTGTGTCTGTTAGGGGGGGATTCTGAAGTATGTTCCTCACAGCCCCTCATGTCAACTACTGGATATGTTTGAACTGGACTGATAACCGTTCATGGACACAAATGAACTAAGCTACGCACTCCATGTCAAGTATGTGTTGTTTTTTTCTGTGTGTTTGTGCGTGTGTGAAAGTGAGGGAGACCTTCACTGCAAAATGTCTAACTCCAACAAGAGGGCTTTTCTCAAAACATGCACTTTACTGTTTTGATATTCTTTCTTTTATTACGACAATGTTTTGCACTGATGTCAATGGAGGCTCAGGCGTCTCCTGTCGTGTTTTTCCCCCCACAAATGTCTTTAATTCATGTTTTAATTGAACCTGGGCAAAAGCGGAATGTGTTCAATGCTAGTTTTGTTGTTGTTTTTTTAATTCGGTGCGTTAACAGTTAATAAACGCTGTTGGCTTGTTTTGACTTGAGTGTGACTTCTACCACGGCGTGCGTGCATCTACTGCCCTCTGCTGGACAGTAAATGTACTTCATCTTTCGGGGGGGAGGCCTGTCTGTCAGTGCTGACATTTTACCGATTGCTTCATGCGGCTAATTAAACACCGAGAGAGGCCACCTGGTCCGCTCTCACTCAATTATTTAACCAGCAAAGGATGACATTAAAGTATCTCTGAATAAAGTCGATTTTTTCAGAGATATCACAAACTCCACTTAGATTTTTTTTAATGCCAGCTTCAGAATTGAAGCATGAGCTGATGACAGTGGTTTGAATTTGTTGATCAAATCGACACCCGTAGGCCAAACAACATGGATTCGTTGGCACGCAAGCTGATCTGAAATGTGACGGACTTCTCTTCAAAATAGAGACAGCTGTGAGTAGTAAATGGTTTTCTTTTTATTGAAGCAGATTTGTCAAAAAAAATGCTCACACTCTTGGCTATCACTTGAACAAAGTTGGTTTCTAACACAGTATGGGACAAACTGCACTTAAAACGTTTCAACTGCAGAATATTTAAAGGACAACCGACGCCCCCGGACAAGTTGTGTCCATAAATTGTAAAATTATTTCAAATGACTTCTATTGAGCATATTTTACAAAGATTGCACCGCATAAAGCTATATTTTACGTTTTAAGACTGCGCTGAATATTCAGGAAGTCTTGTTTTCGAGTTGATGACGATCCCCATGTGACGTCACGATTGGAACGCCCCTGACCGCGACAGCGACACACAATGCATTTTGGGTACTTTGGTCTGAATACTTTGTTTTGATCAGTGTTGATAGCGAAATTAGAAGGAAACACACATAACGCGATGGTGAATCGTTGTGTGTTGCACCAATACTACGATTTGATATTTGACACAAATTCCCAGCAGACAAATCAGCCCATTTACAACGGAGCTTGGGCGCCATCTTGTGCATTTTCTGGGATGGTACATTTCAGTCCAGACGCCTCAAAATGACACACTTTAATCGATTGCAAACATTTATGCTTTCTTCTTCAAAACTATTTGAATCATATTCTTAACCGGATGAGTAACAAGAAAGTATCTTCTCCGAATCTGAAGCCATTGTTTTGATTCTCGAGCAAGGCAAGACGTCTTGGCATGACGTCCCGAACATGGGGGCGGGACCTTCCGAAACTGAAACTTTCTCAGATCATTTTGAAGTCGTTTTGAGAGACTTTAAGTCATTTTTATTGGTGTTTTTCATTTGACTAAAAATGTCAGCCTGTGTGTTTTGGGTATTTTAGATGCTATGAAACGTTTTTCTGATGTCAGTTACGAAACAAAAAATAGTGTCGGTTGTTCTTTAAAATCTAAAAAAAAAACTACCATTTATAGAGGCATAAACTTAAAAAATGATGTCTTTTATTGAATAGCATAGCCATAAAAACATTTAAAGTGATTAAAAAAATCTAGGAATATTTGTGAATAAATGAAAAATTAGCAGGATAAATCTCCTGAAATTGTGCTGCTATTGGCGAGAAAAGAACTTCAAATGTATGCAACTGTCTCAAAGCTTTCGGTTTGTCATTTCTGTTATGATTGGCATTCAAAACCATTTAATTAGCATTTAATTTCGACGTGGTCGGTCATCGATACATCTGAGATCCAATGTAAGAGTTCCATCCAAAATTCTGTCTTTGCATGAAAAAATATAAATAAGCCAATAAAACGGCCCGTCTTGCTAATTTTGAGCAAGAGATACGTTACAAGCAATTCAGCAATTACACACTGAAAAATAAAGTCCTTGATTTTTGGCCTCAAACTTGTATGCGATTAAATTGTGTCAAACAAATTGATATCAAATCGCCATGGTTGATTAACTCATTCACTGCCAGACGTGCAAAAATGTGAACACTCCAGTGCCAGGGTTTTTATCATTTTCACTCAAATTCCACAGAATATTGAGTTTTAGGACTACATAGACATTTAAAGGACAACCGACGTCTCCGGACAAGTTGTGTCCAGAATTTGTAAAATGGCTTCAAATGACTTCTACTGGGCGTATTTTAATAAGATTCCACCGCATATAGCTATATTTTACGTTTTAAGACTGGCGCTGAATATTCAGGAAGTCTTGTTTTTGAGTTGGTGACGAGTCTGTACGTGACGTCACAAAAGGAACGCCCCTGACCGAAAAAAGACACATTGTAGCAGTCCTTCCATCACGTAGATGTATTTTGCTGTACTTGTTTGGTCTGAAAACCGTGTTGCACCCAAAAGCCGCCAGAAGAGGGCGTTCAAGCTCCATACAAGGAATTTTTCAGCCTGTGGAAACGGAGGTGGCCACAGGAGGTCGCCATTTTGTGCCTCTTTTTTTGGGTGAGACATTTCCTCCCAATGTTGCCTCAAAATGGCACAAAATAAATTATTTAATTGATTGCAAACATGTATGCTTTCCTCTTCAGAACTATATGAATCATATTCATAACTGGATGTGTAACAAGAAAGCATATTCTCCGAATCTGAAGCCATTGTTTTGATTCTCCAGCGAGGCAAGACGTCTTGGGGTGACACCACAATTCGCAGCTCAATTTTTTGCAGATTTAGGACACTTTAAGTCATTTTTATTGGTGTTTTGCATTTGAATAAAAATATCATACTGCGTGTTTTGGGTGTTTTAGATGCTATAAAACGTTTTTCTGATGTCAGTTAAAAAACAAAAAAGTGACGTCTGTTGTCCTTTAATGCAGCGTTAGAAAGCTTAGACTCTCTTCTTCCATCAGAAAGAAAAGAGTTAATCCCTTAGTTTTGTGGGTCTGGAGTTATTTCAGCTTGAAATGGGGGCGGCTGCACGAAAGGCAAATGCTGTCCCCTCATGGAAGGGAAAGAACATTGCCAGAGTTCTCACCAGCACTTTATCGGCTGGTCAGACTTTATCGCAAGAAAATTAATAACCCAAAAACTTCTGTTTTGGCTCAAATCAGGTTGAAATACACAGATTAAAAAAAAAATCATGCCTGTGCTCCTACGGCTTAGTTTGTGCTCCCGCTTGTTATCTCAAGTATCTTAAACCAGCCACAGTGTAAATACAGTACATTTGAATTTTGTGCAAAACACAAGTACCTAACTACAACTCATGAACTTTTTTTCATTTTACAGTATTATAGGACAAAGGATTCATCGTTTACATGTCACTGATTGGTCATCTGATTGAGACCTTTGTCCAAACAGGTATTGGGTACCGTTATTTGTAAAATGGCACCAGGAACAAAGTGCAATGTAGAAAGGAAATACTCGTGTCGATTATCTTGACATCAGCATCATCATCCTATGGCTTTGCAAGAAAGCTGAGTCATGGATGGCTGTGAAAGCACAACAGTTATTTTTTCCCCCTTTTAATTATTTTGTTTTGTGCTTACAATGTTTGAATTGACCCATTAGCCATTCTCACTTCTCCACGAGCGAAAGCTGAATGATATGCAGCAGCTCTCCCTCCTCCTTCCGTCGCCGCAACTCAGCTTCCTCTTGCTCCCGGGCCGACATCTCCATGGCGATGCGCAACTGCTGGTCGTAGCTGCAGCTGCTCGACTGCTGCCTCTTGGAGGGGGTTGAGGAACGGCTGGAAGGGGAGCGAGGCTTCGTTTGGGGGATCCTAAGTAGGGTGAAAGAAGAGATGTTGAATCGTCACTGTAGATTTTTTGAATATAAATGTTGACTTGAGGTTTCTTATCTGTGGGAAAATGAGAACCACTGTGGAAAGCGTGTGAAGTGAAAAGGAGGAAGCTTTGCTTGTCCATCCAACAGTCTCCAAATAGGGAAGACAGCCAGAGAAAAGATAACAAAGCAAAGTCAACATCTGTAGACTGCGAAAGCAGGAATCTGTCATCGCTCCCCGCTCGCTCTCTAAACACACGCGTGCACGTTAAACACGAGTGCACGAAAAGAAAAAAAAATACAGGATGTGAGTCGGGGGGTGGAAGGAAAGATGAAAAGAGTATGAAAAGGAACAACAGAGCAGAGCAGGGACAGGAAGTCGGAGACAATGTTGGAGCAAAATCCTTTCGTTCTGTTTGTGAGAACATTTCAGTCGTGTGTGACTGTGTGTGTGTCTGTTAGGGGGGGATTCTGAAGTATGTTCCTCACAGCCCCTCATGTCAACTACTGGATATGTTTGAACTGGACTGATAACCGTTCATGGACACAAATGAACTAAGCTACGCACTCCATGTCAAGTATGTGTTGTTTTTTTCTGTGTGTTTGTGCGTGTGTGAAAGTGAGGGAGACCTTCACTGCAAAATGTCTAACTCCAACAAGAGGGCTTTTCTCAAAACATGCACTTTACTGTTTTGATATTCTTTCTTTTATTACGACAATGTTTTGCACTGATGTCAATGGAGGCTCAGGCGTCTCCTGTCGTGTTTTTCCCCCCACAAATGTCTTTAATTCATGTTTTAATTGAACCTGGGCAAAAGCGGAATGTGTTCAATGCTAGTTTTGTTGTTGTTTTTTTAATTCGGTGCGTTAACAGTTAATAAACGCTGTTGGCTTGTTTTGACTTGAGTGTGACTTCTTCCACGGCGTGCGTGCATCTACTGCCCTCTGCTGGACAGTAAATGTACTTCATCTTTCGGGGGGGAGGCCTGTCTGTCAGTGCTGACATTTTACCGATTGCTTCATGCGGCTAATTAAACACCGAGAGAGGCCACCTGGTCCGCTCTCACTCAATTATTTAACCAGCAAAGGATGACATTAAAGTATCTCTGAATAAAGTCGATTTTTTTCAGAGATATCACAAACTCCACTTAGATTTTTTTAATGCCAGCTTCAGAATTGAAGCATGAGCTGATGACAGTGGTTTGAATTTGTTGATCAAATCGACACCCGTAGGCCAAACAACGTGGATTCGTTGGCACGCAAGCTGATCTGAAATGTGACGGACTTCTCTTCAAAATAGAGACAGCTGTGAGTAGTAAATGGTTTTCTTTTTATTGAAGCAGATTTGTAAAAAAAAATGCTCACACTCTTGGCTATCACTTGAACAAAGTTGGTTTCTAACACAGTATGGGACAAACTGCACTTAAAACGTTTCAACTGCAGAATATTTAAAGGACAACCGACGCCCCCGGACAAGTTGTGTCCATAAATTGTAAAATTATTTCAAATGACTTCTATTGAGCATATTTTACAAAGATTGCACCGCATATAGCTATATTTTACGTTTTAAGACTGCGCTGAATATTCAGGAAGTCTTGTTTTCGAGTTGATGACGATCCCCATGTGACGTCACGATTGGAACGCCCCTGACCGCGACAGCGACACACAATGCATTTTGGGTACTTTGGTCTGAATACTTTGTTTTGATCAGTGTTGATAGCGAAATTAGAAGGAAACACACATAAATAACGCGATGGTGAATCGTTGTGTGTTGCACCAATACTACGATTTGATATTTGACACAAATTCCCAGCAGACAAATCAGCCCATTTACAACGGAGCTTGGGCGCCATCTTGTGCATTTTCTGGGATGGTACATTTCAGTCCAGACGCCTCAAAATGACACACTTTAATCGATTGCAAACATTTATGCTTTCTTCTTCAAAACTATTTGAATCATATTCTTAACCGGATGAGTAACAAGAAAGTATCTTCTCCGAATCTGAAGCCATTGTTTTGATTCTCGAGCAAGGCAAGACGTCTTGGCATGACGTCCCGAACATGGGGGCGGGACCTTCCGAAACTGAAACTTTCTCAGATCATTTTGAAGTCGTTTTGAGAGACTTTAAGTCATTTTTATTGGTGTTTTTCATTTGACTAAAAATGTCAGCCTGTGTGTTTTGGGTATTTTAGATGCTATGAAACGTTTTTCTGATGTCAGTTACGAAACAAAAAATAGTGTCGGTTGTTCTTTAAAATCTAAAAAAAAAACTACCATTTATAGAGGCATAAACTTAAAAAATGATGTCTTTTATTGAATAGCATAGCCATAAAAACATTTAAAGTGATTAAAAAAATCTTTAGGAATATTTGTGAATAAATGAAAAATTAGCAGGATAAATCTCCTGAAATTGTGCTGCTATTGGCGAGAAAAGAACTTCAAATGTATGCAACTGTCTCAAAGCTTTCGGTTTGTCATTTCTGTTATGATTGGCATTCAAAACCATTTAATTAGCATTTAATTTCGACGTGGTCGGTCATCGATACATCTGAGATCCAATGTAAGAGTTCCATCCAAAATTCTGTCTTTGCATGAAAAAATATAAATAAGCCAATAAAACTTGCTAATTTTGAGCAAGAGATACGTTACAAGCAATTCAGCAATTACACACTGAAAAATAAAGTCCTTGATTTTTGGCCTCAAACTTGTATGCGATTAAATTGTGTCAAACAAATTGATATCAAATCGCCATGGTTGATTAACTCATTCACTGCCAGACGTGCAAAAATGTGAACACTCCAGTGCCAGGGTTTTTGTCATTTTCACTCAAATTCCACAGAATATTGAGTTTTAGGACTACATAGACATTTAAAGGACAACCGACGTCTCCGGACAAGTTGTGTCCATAATTTGTAAAATGGCTTCAAATGACTTCTACTGGGCGTATTTTAATAAGATTCCACCGCATATAGCTATATTTTACGTTTTAAGACTGGCGCTGAATATTCAGGAAGTCTTGTTTTTGAGTTGGTGACGAGTCTGTACGTGACGTCACAAAAGGAACGCCCCTGACCGAAAAAAGACACATTGTAGCAGTCCTTCCATCACGTAGATGTATTTTGCTGTACTTGTTTGGTCTGAAAACCGTGTTGCACCCAAAAGCCGCCAGAAGAGGGCGTTCAAGCTCCATACAAGGAATTTTTCAGCCTGTGGAAACGGAGGTGGCCACAGGAGGTCGCCATTTTGTGCCTCTTTTTTTGGGTGAGACATTTCCCCCCAATGTTGCCTCAAAATGGCACAAAATAAATTATTTAATTGATTGCAAACATGTATGCTTTCCTCTTCAGAACTATATGAATCATATTCATAACTGGATGTGTAACAAGAAAGCATATTCTCCGAATCTGAAGCCATTGTTTTGATTCTCCAGCGAGGCAAGACGTCTTGGGGTGACACCACAATTCGCAGCTCAATTTTTTGCAGATTTAGGACACTTTAAGTCATTTTTATTGGTGTTTTGCATTTGAATAAAAATATCATACTGCGTGTTTTGGGTGTTTTAGATGCTATAAAACGTTTTTCTGATGTCAGTTAAAAAACAAAAAAGTGACGTCTGTTGTCCTTTAATGCAGCGTTAGAAAGCTTAGACTCTCTTCTTCCATCAGAAAGAAAAGAGTTAATCCCTTAGTTTTGTGGGTCTGGAGTTATTTCAGCTTGAAATGGGGGCGGCTGCACGAAAGGCAAATGCTGTCCCCTCATGGAAGGGAAAGAACATTGCCAGAGTTCTCACCAGCACTTTATCGGCTGGTCAGACTTTATCGCAAGAAAATTAATAACCCAAAAACTTCTGTTTTGGCTCAAATCAGGTTGAAATACACAGATTAAAAAAAAAAATCATGCCTGTGCTCCTACGGCTTAGTTTGTGCTCCCGCTTGTTATCTCAAGTATCTTAAACCAGCCACAGTGTAAATACAGTACATTTGAATTTTGTGCAAAACACAAGTACCTAACTACAACTCATGAACTTTTTTTCATTTTACAGTATTATAGGACAAAGGATTCATCGTTTACATGTCACTGATTGGTCATCTGATTGAGACCTTTGTCCAAACAGGTATTGGGTACCGTTATTTGTAAAATGGCACCAGGAACAAAGTGCAATGTAGAAAGGAAATACTCGTGTCGATTATCTTGACATCAGCATCATCATCCTATGGCTTTGCAAGAAAGCTGAGTCATGGATGGCTGTGAAAGCACAACAGTTATTTTTTCCCCCTTTTAATTATTTTGTTTTGTGCTTACAATGTTTGAATTGACCCATTAGCCATTCTCACTTCTCCACGAGCGAAAGCTGAATGATATGCAGCAGCTCTCCCTCCTCCTTCCGTCGCCGCAACTCAGCTTCCTCTTGCTCCCGGGCCGACATCTCCATGGCGATGCGCAACTGCTGGTCGTAGCTGCAGCTGCTCGACTGCTGCCTCTTGGAGGGGGTTGAGGAACGGCTGGAAGGGGAGCGAGGCTTCGTTTGGGGGATCCTAAGTAGGGTGAAAGAAGAGATGTTGAATCGTCACTGTAGATTTTTTGAATATAAATGTTGACTTGAGGTTTCTTATCTGTGGGAAAATGAGAACCACTGTGGAAAGCGTGTGAAGTGAAAAGGAGGAAGCTTTGCTTGTCCATCCAACAGTCTCCAAATAGGGAAGACAGCCAGAGAAAAGATAACAAAGCAAAGTCAACATCTGTAGACTGCGAAAGCAGGAATCTGTCATCGCTCCCCGCTCGCTCTCTAAACACACGCGTGCACGTTAAACACGAGTGCACGAAAAGAAAAAAAAATACAGGATGTGAGTCGGGGGGTGGAAGGAAAGATGAAAAGAGTATGAAAAGGAACAACAGAGCAGAGCAGGGACAGGAAGTCGGAGACAATGTTGGAGCAAAGTCATTTTGTAACGTGAAAGGTTTAAGGCTATTTTTTTTCTTCTGTTGGGCTTCATAAAATACAAACTTGACATCTTTTACCCCCCTTTTCCCCCCTGATAAGTGCACTTCAGTATATAAAGCATTGGCGGGCTGTGCATGTAATTCCTAGGCCTTCAGTAGTGCTACATCTGAATCACTCCACAGCTATGAGAGTGATGTGATTTACTTCACGTCCACTAGAGGGTGCTGCTGGCCAGAAAATAACTTTTGACTTGATGAATCTGTCATTATACTGTTCAAATTTGAATAAATGTGTGGATTGATGATAACCTCATAAAATTGCAATATTTGCTATTTTTGCGAGCTTCGGAGCTGTCCAACCTTTCTTAATGACCTTAAAGACCGTCTAGAAAATGGCTTTAACAGTAAATCTGACACCAAATCCATGTCTTCAGCCATTTTGGGTTGACAAAACCGCTATTTAATCAACACAACAATATATTTGCTTGTGCAGCTCGCTACAGATACAGTGTGCTAGCTCTGGCCAGTATGCACTTATCACTCGTGGCAAGTGATACGATGATTGACTAGCCAATCATACTTTGCGAAAACGCTGATGTTGGCAGCGTCTTCAAACAGGCCTTTGATTGTCAACTCGATCGCTGATGAGTTCAAGCAACAGTTTCATCGACATTGATTTTTTGTTTGTTGATGAAACTTAAGTCTGACCTCTCCAGGCGACTTGGATCACATGAGAGTGGGTGTGTTCCAGGCTTGCTATTGGTCAGCGCCTCCCATATGGTCACCTAGAAATCCGTCAGGACGCGATCAGAAATGGTTGCATTTTATTTTCCAGCAACGCGATACGCTAGAGTGGCT
Organism: Hippocampus bargibanti; assembly: GCF_051943395.1. NCBI lineage: Eukaryota > Metazoa > Chordata > Actinopteri > Syngnathiformes > Syngnathidae > Hippocampus > Hippocampus bargibanti. Next base: position 12,521,597 of record NC_142747.1, read on the forward strand.
TTTTCAAAAATCTCCGAGGAGCATGGCGGTCACACCTGATCGTATTCCGAGCCGGCCTCCAGCAGACTCTGTTGAATGGCAAACTGCAGCAGGTCCTCCTCCTCTTCCCTCATGCTGTCTCTCTGTTTGCCTCCAAGCATGGTGTATCCAGGCGGGGGCTCAAACACACAGGGGGGGATCTCGCCGGCTCGACAGGACACTGCACATACAGTAAAGATCAGGGGTGGGCAAACTTTTTGACTCGCGGGCCACAATGGGTTCTAAAATTTGACAGAGGGGCTGGTCCAGGAGCATTTGGAGGGAGTGTTTGAGCCGGATATACTAAAGCATTGAATGTAGTGTGTGCAAGCCTCATAGCACAGTAAGAACACGACAAACCAATTTATTAACTGTCTTTCAAATGTGAAAAATAGCCCTTATAGGTAAAAAAAAAATGTCTCAAGGAATATGAAAGATATGGCATTTACATACGATTTCGCAGATACCTGGTATATGGGGCAGGCAACCTTATTTCCGGGCAGGCAACTTTTCAGAGTTGTCTGCCTGCCTCGGTGTCCGCTAACTTTTCGCCATGAGTTTTAGTTTTTACTGTTTTTACTATAATTTGGACAAGTTCGGCGAGCCGGATTAAAAAGCCTGACGGGCTTTGTATGTGGCCCGCGGGCCGTAGTTTGCCCATGTCTGGTATAGATCCTTTTACCTTCAGAAACTCGCACGACTCAGCCGAGTTATTTTCCATCTGTCATATTTTCAGACAGCAATGATATTCGCGCAATCAGAACTGACATTAAATGCAATGATTAAAGCAGGGGTGACCAAACGTTTTGCAAAGGGGGCCAGATTTAGTGTGTTAAAAATATAGTGGGGCCAAACTTGGCAGGCGCTCTTTACGTATAACAGAAATTCATTTAAATACATTTCAGCGAGCCATTCTGTGTTTCACATTTGCTTTCTTATTTTAATTTCAGCTATCTTAACTCATTCACTGCCAGACGATGTGCATATGTGTCCACTCCACTGCAGGGTTTTTGTCATTTTTCACTCAAATAGCAGGACCTATAGAATAGTTTTAGGACTACTACATAAATGTTCAAAGCAATGTAAGAAACCTCAGACTCTCTTCTTTCATCAGAAAAAAAGGAGTTATGTAATTCCTAAATTATATGGGTTTGGAGTTATATGATCTTGAAATGAGGGCGGTGACCAAAATACAATGCAATACAGTACATGCATATTGTTTTATCTGGCGCTTTAACAACAGCTGAAGCTGTAACAAAGCGCTAATTTGGACAAAAGGCTGCTCCCTCGTGGAAAGGAAAAAACATTGCCAGAGGTCTGACCAGTACTTTATCGGCACCGCCCGCTAGAAAAAAACAAAACCAGAAAAAAATTGGGAATGGCGCTCAGCGTCACACTTTTCACTTCTAGAATAAATTCGGGAATCGCAGCGAATGAGATATGGAAAAAGATATGCGCCTTATACTCCGGTGAAAATACGGTACTCGTATAATATATTGTTGTTCCTAATTGTGCCTCTAGATGGCAGCATTTTGCACACGCTGGTAACAGCACTACTGCCCAATGTTTTAATTCTACATGTGGGCCTGACGTTATTGATTTTATGACTGAAGCTCCGGGCTGGATGAAAAATTGAATACGAGCCGCATTTGGCCCCCGGGCAACAATTACAGCTCACCCAACCAGAATCCATATGGTGATTCCATCATTCCTCATTCAAATGTCTGAGTGAAGTGAGAGAGTGAGAGAGTGAGAGAGTGAGAGAGTGAGAAAGTGAGAGAGTGAGAGAGTGAGAGAGTGAGAGAGTGAGAGAGTGAGTTTTCTCACTGGTGGAGCTGGAGCTGGACACACTCGAGGAGTCACTGCCAGGAGAGGGGGTGTCCGTCCTCAGATTATACCTTTGTCCGCCCCCTTCCACTGCTGCTTCATTGTCAGGGCGCACGCCTGCTCCTTCCTCACAGCCGTTCAAGTTGTTGAAAGTGATCCTGGCGTTTAGGATGTGATAGAGAGGGATCTCTGTCGGGGGCAAAGAAATGATATTCGATGCATTATCATCTGTTTTTCAAGCAGTTTTTTTTGTTTTGTTCCTTCGCCCCCTCTGCGCTTTTCTCACCGATCTTGACAGGAAAGCCCGGCGGCAAGCGCAGCGTGATGAAGTCACGCAGCTTTGCAAACAGAGCATTGGAAATGGCCATGAGGTCGATGATAGGTGCCACTTGTTCTGCCAATGAAAGTGGATGGGACTCGCACAGCCACAGCTTTGCTTTGAATCTGGATAAAAGAGACTGATGAGTTAACATGACTGATCTTTCGGCTCTGCACATGAGGAACTCATTTGTGATTTTTATGTCCTGAATTTTGATGATTGCTTCAATTGATATAAAATGACATTCGAGTCTCCAAGTTACGTTTGTCCAATCGATACTCAAATTGGAAATGGCTGTTGGAGCCCCGTAAGTCAATTCAAGGCATCAGTGTCAGAAATTACCACAGTTAAGTAATTTGTCGTTTAGTCCGCTTAATAGCAAATTGGTGGCTGAGTTTACAGAGCGACATCAATGCATGCATATTTGCTTTTCTGCTTTGGTGGGTCTATCAACTTACCTTTGGGTCTTGGTGGTGAGTTGGCACGGGTGGCCGATGTCCCTCAGCATGGGAGAAGAGCTTGGGTTGAAGTATTCCTCAGCGCTTAGTGCAGCAGGGTTAGTTGCTGCTGGAGGGGACATCTGGGTCACCAAGGCCTACGGAGCCAACGTGAATACAGTACAGTAAAATGATATAAATTGTATATACTATAGGATAGTATATACAGATTCAACAGTAGCCAAAATGGAACTGTATAGTGCCACTTAGCAGTTTTTTTTTGACGACGATACTAGTGCAGCGTGTTCTACCGGAAACAAATTCCTTGTGTGTTCTACATACTTGGCAATAAAGATGATTCTGATTCTGATAGAGTATTGCAGTACAATGAGGTGACATCGAATTTGAATCCTAACTGAATGTTTTTGTTATTTATTTGTTTGTTTGTTTATCTGTTTATTTGTTGGTTCATCCATGTATTATATACAGTACTGATATTTATTTTTATGTATGTTTGTTTACATAAACATATCTACATATTTATTTTTACTTATTTTTTTCTTTCACATATGTATTTATGTATTTAGATTTTTTTATATTTTGTTATTCATTTATGCATTCGTTTGTTTTATTTATTTATTATTATTTATTTATTTATTTTCGTTTTTTATTTGTTTATTATGTATGTATTTGTTTGTTTAAATAAACATAAAAGTACTTATTTATGTATTTATTTAATTTATTTTTCTTGCTAACTAACTTAATTCCTTACTTACTTACTTTATTTATTTATTTATTTATTAGGTGTGCTTTCCCAACAATGTGAATGAACTCACCCCGTTGTTTGTGCCCATGTGTTGTTCCGCAATCCCGAGGAAGTTCTGTAGGGGAGTCCTCCCACCTGCTCACACACAAACAGCCGAGTGAAAAAAAAAATACAAGCTGTATGTATAAATATACCAGTGGGTACATTTTAATAAATAAATATATAAATAAAAACTACATACATAAATGAATAAATACATAAATAAATACAAGTAAGCATTTGCAAAACACAAATTTCACAAACATTCTAAAATCTAAAAAAGTAAATAAATAAACGAAAATGAAAATTGCCAAAATACTGTATTACATATTACGATGGTGGAAACATTCAATATCATATGATAAATTATTAGGAACCTTTAATCTTGTTCTTGTTCTGGTCTGACAGGTGGTCTGTTCTGGTTCTGGTGATGAGCTCCACATTTGATGCAGCATACACCTAAAAAAATGGAAGAAATTATGAAAATGACGGTGATGAGCGAGCAATAAAATACCAAATGGCCGCTTGGCGCGATACTGATTAACAACTCGTTTGTATTGCCGCAATAAAGATGTACAAAACATTAACCTCACAGCAATACATGACAACAAGTCAGCCCATCACACTATAATATTCATCGAGTTACATCGCCAGCGTGTGTTCCATGACCGGAAAGTCAAATATGTCAAACAACCGCAGCGAGGAAAGTCGCTCAACTGAGTGAATCCATCTTTGTTCCGAACTTTTAATTGTAGAAAATAGCTGCTGAGCCCGGTCCAAATAGCTTTGAAAGCACTTTGTGATTGACGGTCCTCAAAATGCGACATGTCTCCCGATCGATCCCCTGTGACACTTGAGCAAACAGATGCCAGTGGCTCTCGCTTACCTTGGCTTCATATCCGTTCACAGTCTCGGTCTTCTCGCTCCTCCAGCCCAAAATGCCGGTCTTGTTCCTGTAATCAACAAACTTTACATCAATAGAAGAAGTCCAAGATGGCCCTTGTAGGCAGCTGTCAGTGAGTGCTCTCACGAGCATGAGCTTATTAAATATTTTGACCGTTGGACTGTTTGCGGCTAGATGGATGCATGGCTTGAGGAGCCCGCGATGAAAAGAAAGGAGCACATGTAGAAGTGTCGCTGCTTGGAATTGAAACGGATTTACATGGGACAGGAGACAAACTCTTTGATCCTCTCCTCTTTCATCTAGAGCTGCGTCATGCAACAACGAGGGTGTAGAAAGAGCTTAAGATTGAATGACTGTCTGTCTTTTGTTTTGTGTCACATTATTTGTTATTTACTTTTTTGTGGTTGTTTTGACTTCAAGATGGCGCCGCAGGAATGGCTGCCTTTACACCAGCACCTGTATTTTGTTTTTCTACTTCTTCCTTTCCTTTCCTCTTACTTTCATAACTTTGCAGCTGTGAAATATAAATTTATCCACTGCGATACTAATAAAGAACAGAAAGGGTGCAAATAGGTGAGGTTTTCTTGATTTGTCAATCGCGAATTGTGAGTAGGTCGGCATTCACAATATAATCACGTCGTGAAAAAGTAGATTGTTGCGATGCCTTCTGTTCATGGCCGACTAAAGATATGCAACGCGTGTGCGGGGCTTCACATTTTGGCTTGCTCGCATGCATTCTAAATAATTAATTTGCATATAGAAAGGGAGCACAAATGCAAGGTTGACACTTTGAGCTTCATGCCTGACGAAGAGCTTACTTTCACCTCACAAACTTGCCAAGCACCTTCGCGTCACTCTGTCTTCTCTCTTTAAACATTTTATTCTGCTAATTGTGTAAAGAAATCAGTGCCATGAAGCATTACGCTTAAAGACAGGGAAAGTCAAGTGCACTGTAATAAATTACTTTGGTGTCCAGAGGGGATTAAGGAGATATGATTCATTTATTAACTCGTCTTCTTCATTAGAAATTGTCTCACACACTTTCTTTCTTTCCTTATTTGGTGGTTTTCGCCAGACAATGCTTAAAGGAGAACCGACGCCTCCCGACAAGTTGTATCCATAATTTGTAAAATCACTTCTAATGATTTCTACTGAGCGTATTTTACGAAGATTCCACGGCATATAGCTATATTTCACGTTTTAAGACTGGCGCTGAATATACGGAAAGTCTTGTTTTTGAGTTGGTGACGATACCTACCGTGATGTCACGGTAGGTATCGTCGCTGACCGAGAAAGCGACACACAATGCATTTTGGGTACCTTGTTTGGTCCGAAAACTTAGTGTTGATCCATGTTGATGGCAAAATTAGAAGGAAAATACATAAATAACACGATGGTGAATTGTGTGTTGCACCAATACTACTATTTGATACGAGCTGACACACATTCCCAGCAGACAAATCAGCCCTTTTCCAACAGAGCTTAGGCGCCAACTTGTGCATTTTCTGGGACGCTACATTGCTGTCATTGACGGCTCGAATTGATATGGGAGGACTCCTTTAATCGATTGCAAACATTTATGATTTCAGAACTATTTGAATCATATTCATAACTGGATGAGTAACAAGAAAGCATCTTCTCCAAATCTGAACTCCGTGAGCCGTGTTTCTTGAGCAAGGCAAGACGACATGGCATGATATCACGAACTGGGGGTGAGACTTTCTGAAAATCCCCAGTTTCTAGCTGATTTGTGGCAGTTTTTGGACACTTTCAGTCATTTTTATTGGTGTTTTGTATTTGACTAAAAATATCAGCCTGCGTGTTTTGGGTATTTTAGATGCTATGAAACGTTTTTCTGATGTCAGTTAGGAAACAAAAAAATGGTGTCGGTTGTCCTTTAAGGAAATACAATACAAGATTATTTTCAATAGAACTTTCACAACTGTTGCTGTTGTAACAAAACGCTTTACACAAAATTTACTATACTTTGTCCTAAAAATCTGAATATGGATCCATATATCAGGCGGATAATTTGTCAGGCGCACTGTTGGATTTTGAGAAAATGGAATGCATTCTGGTGGACCTTTTTGTACAGTATTTTTGTGTTTGCGGACAGTGAGGCCTGAAAGTTTTTACGTTTTCAAAAACATATTTAAAAATTACAATGAAAACGCAGGTGATTTTTAACCTATGCTGGTGCATGCTCTTTTGTCTGCGGTGTATGTTGTATGTAGGCCAAATTTAAATGTGAGTATCTATAGTCTCGATAGACATTGCAGCACTTGAATTTAATAATCATGTAGCCTCCATTATATCCGACCTCTCAAAGGCAATGTTGCGCGTGTCCAGCTGAGTGGTCACCACAGCGGCAGACAGTCGCGCCGCCACCTGCTCGTCGCTGGGCTGCACTCCCGCCAATAAGCCCAAACCAGCGGCTGTATTGCTGCAGGCGCCACCTTTCCCTCGTCCAGGTGAAAGCGCCGCAAGAGTTGAGACGCACAGGGTCTCGCAGAATACCAGTTGCCTGTCGTGGTCGACCTCGATCACCTCAGCGTTGGAGTCTGGGATGTCATATGAGAACGTTGTAGAAGGAAGGTTGGGGCAGCTTAAGCATCCCAAAAAATATTTCCAACTTGCGTGTCTGTGATTGATTTGAAGAGGGAACATGTTAATATAGGCTCACAAGGGCAGAGGAAAAGGAGACAGATACAGTGGGAGAATATGCAAAATGAACAATTATAAATATAAAATGAGAACAATGGAGCTAGGGGAGAAACATGAGCACAAAATTTGAGATGTACTTGCGAAGAAACGAGCTCGGGAAAGAGACAGCATGTCACACGTAGCTTTGGGATTTGTTTCATTTCGCACTTGCATCACGTCACTGAAAAATATCACAATGTGCTTGAGTAACTTGATGCTACAATATAATCTTAGTTCATAATATTTCAGAACGACTCAAGTGCGATGTCATTCTGACATTGGGAGTGGTTAATTTTTTTCTAAGTCTAGGTACATGCGTGTGCAAATATAACGGACCATTTTGACCTTGTCCCCTGAAAATGAAGCTGCGATTTCCTCTTTGCCACGTCATCTGCTCAAATCCGGTGAGGGTAGTGTCGACGCGGAGACACTGACCACTTTTCCAAACCCTGTAGGTGTCGCTGGGGCAGATACGAGAGACGAGGGGCACTGAGGACAAATACAAATATGTTAAAGAGGGACAGTGGATATATCAGATAGAGATCAGAGGTAGACGATGGGCGGATTGGTGGGTGTATGGATGGATGGATGGATTTTTTTGTTGAGTGGTATGATTGATGGATGGATGGGTGGGTGTTCGGATGGATGTTTTTTTTGTTGGGTGGGATGGGTGGATGGATGGATTTTTTTGTTGAGTGGGATGGGTGGATGGATGGATATTTTGTTGGGTAAGATGGATGGATGGATTTTTTTGGTGTTAGATGGATGGATTTTTTTGTTGGGTGGGATGGATGGATGGTGTCTGGGTGGGTGGATGGATGGATGGATGGATGGATGGATTTTTTGTTGGGTGGGATTGATGGATGGATTTGAGGGTGCATGATGGATTTTTTATTGGGTGAGATGAATGGATGTATGGAATTTTTTGGGTGGGGTGGATGGATGGATTTTTTATTGGATGGATTGATGTTTTTTTGTTGGGTGGCATTGGTGGATGGATGGAAAGAGGGGTTTGGGTGGATGGATAGATTGTTTTTTTTATTCAATGGATGGATGGATGAATGTTTTTTTTATTAAATAGATGTATGGATTCACGAATGGATGGGTAGCAAGCCAACCAGATAGTCGGTGCTAAAAAAAAAAAAGAAACACATTGTACCAACCCCAGCTGGTAAACTCCCATTTCATTTCCACATAGAAGTCCTGGGCCTGCACAGACAACAGAATGCAACCATTGGTGTCAACAAAGCATGAAAGCCATTGATCAACAAAGAGAGCTAATGGGCAGGAAAAGATGGAGCGTCAATAAAAAGGCTGATGCCTGCCAAAAGGTGTTTTGACTGGCACTGAACACTGCTTGTGTATTATTATGCGCGCGTGGGTATATAATAGCACATGATGGAGGAGAAAGGATGTGGGTGAACGCAGCGGAGGAGGAACGCGGCCTGACGTTTGTGACATTTGCAAGTGTATGTGCTTGACTGCACCTTGTATGCGTGTCACTGGTTTGCATGCACCATGCGGGTTCACATGGTGGTAAGTTCCCCAAGTATATTAACATCCCATGTGATGAACATGACTGAAAGATATAAAATACAGCCTAATGGCCTAATGTGCATCAGAATGGTCAAATCAAATTCTTTATTAAATATTTTGACCGTGATGAAAAAGTTGAATGTCATAAATTGTGACCTCTGTTGACACAAAATCCCCTTTTTCAAACCCCAAAATAAGGCCACCCTAAGACTTAAATGGAATGTACATCCGAAAAATGCAATCGTGAGCAGCCCCGTCAAAAAATTGTTTCCACAAAATGTGATTTGAGCAACTTGCGCCTTGAGCCAAGCTACAGTAAACAAACCTTCTTGTTTTATGTCTGTGTTTTCCTGTCAAAGGTGAGAGAGGCTATTTCAGATCTAAAGCCGTTTCCATTGTCAGATACGCTCAAAATATCCTCTGAGGAGTCCTTACACAAGTACACTGTAAACAAGTGCACATACTGTATCTGCAGCACTGCTCTGAGTTAATGTTGGTTAAAAAAAAGAGGAGCGGGTGGTTGTAAAAGAAAAAGAATATAATATTCAACCCTAGGAGCTACTGAACCGCCTATTATTGACACTCCGAAAAGCTGAAAGGAACAACAAAAAGAGAAGGGAAATAAATAACAAGAAAAAAGGGGAAGAGTGGTTAACCTTCTTCCCTGTGTATCTCCAAAATTATATGTTTATGCTTAATTTTGAACGCTTTTGTGTGTGTTTTGTTGGTGATCACTGTGCATACAAATATACACCCCCAATACATATGTACATACCGCTCTGATGGTGTCAATCACACAGACACCAATAAATGAATAAATAAATAGATAGATAAATAGATTGATTAATTGATCGACAAAGAAATGAAGATCAGAAAAAATGAATAAATAAAAAAATACAAGATAAATAGATAAATAGATACATATGTTAAATAAATTAATAGATGAATAAAATACTAAATTTATAAATTCATAGATTAATAAATTGATAGATTGATAGATTGATTGATAGAAGAAAAAATGAATAAATACATACATTAATAAATAAATAAATACATGTATGAATGAATAAACAAATAAATAAATACATAAATAAATGAATACATAAATACATGCAAAACATTAATTTCAAGTCAAAATAGGAAAGCATATCATATGAGCAGCAGTGGAACAATAATATATGCGTGGGTTATAAAGAAAATAGGAATATTTCATCTGAAAATAAGGATGTCAAAAAAAATCTCTCAATCAAATGATAGCACGACTGCTTCAAAGCCTCTTTTGATGTGCAATTGTTGAGTTGTTTATGCTTTGTGTTTTTTTTTTTTTTTGCATGTGTTTGTGTGAAAACCCACTTGGCGCAGTCGTTCCAACAGTACGGGGATGCCCGCTAGTCTTTTGGCAGTCCTTTGGTAGTCACGGTAACGCAGTACAAGGCGCACCAGCTCTGGATCGCTTGTACTGACTGCCTCCTGAAGAACTGCGAGATAGCGTAAGAAGTAGTGACAAATAAGAGCCAATCACTCAGCCCTCATCTAAAATTGATGTGCGGGAGCAATTTAAGGAGCCAGGCGGAATCTGAAGTGGATCAAAGAAAAGAAATTGGGCATGATGATGAATCAGTGCATTTTTGAACCCCTTCATCAGGTACCCACTTCATTATTCATCTAAGAGCTTGCTTGACACAGAAAGAAAAATTTAACAAGACAATAATGTTTCTTAGCGACAAGATTTTTTTTCCAACATTGCACTAACTGTCTCTTCTGAGAAGCACACATCAGTTTATCACAAGGTGATATGTCAAATTTGCATAATGGACGCTAACCGTAGCATTTGCATCAAGCCAATGAAGTTTTCAATCCAAACGTCTGTGTAAGCTCTCAGTCATACAGGAGTGGTCCATCGATGAAAAGGTTTCTTCAGCCGTCATCTGTACTTCTTTGAAGGTGTCGGACGTTTCGCTTCTTATCCAAGATGCTTCTTCAGCGAACTAAAGTCTTACTGGTAGTAACAGCCCTATATATATCCCTACTGTCCAGACATGGTGGTACCAGACTCTGCTGTGATAGGTCCCTGCTCTCAGGTTGGGGGGGAGCAGAGGACTACTCCCTGCAGCTGCTCCACTGATAGTTACTATCGTGAATGATCCAAATTGAATCTCACACTACCATCTCGGTTTAGTAAAGGATTTAGCTGATTTATGAACATCGCTTCTTTTCCTCCGCTTTCAAACCATCTATGTTCTTTCGCTTTTAATTTAAAGATTTTAACCTCATTGTCATCAAATGATTGGTTGCTAGCTTTTAGATGCATATGTACTGCCGATTGAGGCCCACTAGTATTATCCCTGCAATTTTGATAAAGTCTTTTTTTGAGAATTTGTTTAGTCTCCCCAATGTATTGCTCTTTACAATGTTCATTCTTACAATGTATTGAAAAAACTACATTACTTTGTTTTTCATTTGGTAGCCTATCTTTTGGATGCACTAATTTGCCTTAAAGGACAACCGACGCCTCTGGACAAGTTGTGTCCATCATTTGTAAAAATCGCTTCAAATGACTTCTACTGAGCGTATTTTACAAAGATTCCACCGCATATAGCTATATTTTACGTTTCAAGACTCACGCTGAATATTCCGGAAGTCTTGTTTTTGAGTTGGTGACGAGTCCTCACGTCACGTCACTGAAGGAACGCTCCTGACCGAGAAAGGACATACCTTGCATTACCTCAATGCATTTTGCGGTTTGGTCTGATCAAACTTCGTGTTGATCCGTGGTGATGGCGAAATTAGAAGGAAAACACATAAATAACGCGCTGGTGAATCCTTGTGTGTTGCCACCAAGCATGTATTTGATATTCGCTGATAAAAATTGTAAGGACTTAATCAGCCCGTTTCCACGGAGCTTTGTCGCCATCTTCTGCCTCTTTTCCTTGCTACACCCCCCCCCCCCCCCCAGATACCTCAAAATGACAGGGAATAACTTCTTTAATCGATTGCAAACATGTATGCTTTCCTCTTCAGAACTATTTGAATCATATTCATAACTGGATGAGTAACAAGAAAGCATATTCTCCAAATCTGAAGCCATTGTTTTGATTCTCGAGCAAGGCAAGACGTCTTGGCGTGACACCACAAACGAGGGGGCGGGACCTTCTGAAACTGGCCACTTCCGTTTTCAATTTTTTGCAGTTTCAGCACATTTTAAGTCATTTTTTATTGGTGTTTTGCATTTGACTAAAAATATCATGTGTTTTTGGTATTTTAGATGCTATAAAACATTTTTTCTGATGTCAGTTAGGAAACGAAAAAGTGATGTCGATTGTCCTTGAAAGTGTTTATCGGTTTGAAATAAGTAGGAATTTTGTGTTGCCAAATGACCGTGTAGTTTTTCAGAAACTCCTACAATGTAAGGTACTGCTACTCCTCTCCTTTTTATATCTTTGGAATTTTTGGTTTCATTTCCTATTCTTTCCTTCTGACATTTGTTAAAAGACCACTGAGGGTACACACAGTTTGTGAGTGCTCTCCTCATATGTCCAATCCAAACAACTTTACAATCTGTAAAACCTTGGACAAAGACAGAAGCCCAACACACTTAAGCGACAACCCAGCCAGGAGATTTGCGCAAAAACATCCCACAAATCATGTGACACAGACTAATATGTGCTTGACCGCTTTCTTTGCTCTGTAGTTATTTATAAACACCTGTTATGTATAGCATTCGCTCAAATTGGCTCCTTCCATCTGCAATTGGCTGGCAACTGTTTCAGAATGTTCCCCGTTTACAGTCCAGCATAATAAGAGGTAGATTATTAAATGGATGGATGGATGGCCTTCTTTCATAATCTGTTCTCATAGGCCTAGAAGTTCTAATGGGACCAGGTGGTTCACCAATTTGGAGATAATGGTTTTGGCTGGCCAGAGTGGTGTCATGATAATGTGCTCAGGCAAATACAGGGTGACCCCCACAAAAAAAAACAAAAAAAAAACAAAACGGTCCCCATCTCTAATTAGGCCCCGTTTTGAAGCGCAGCACGAAGTTGTCCATGACGTACTTACAGACTGAATTGGTCCATTTACCCGTCGCTTATGAGCAAGTTCTGGTTCCAGCAAGACGGAGCAAGAATTCACACCTCAAACCTGTCCTGAGATTGGCCGAAAGTGAGCTTCGGAGAGCGAGTGATCAGTCTCAAGACTGATTTTGAGTGGGCACCCCACAGCTCGGACCTAAGCCCCCCAGATCTTTTTCTTTGGAGCTATCTCAAGGACAGAGTCTACGCAGGGAAACCCAGACCCATCACGGAACTGCGGGCCATTGGGGAGGAGATAAGAGCCATTACCAATTCAGTCTGCGCCTCAAGAAATGGGGGGGGGGGGGGGCATCTAGAACATATACTGTAGAACAGAGAAAAAATTGCCAAAGACCTGCGTGTTTTAATGTGATGTTTTGCATATAATAAACTAGTTATGACCAAAGTTTTATTTCATTCGGACAAAACACTAAGAAACTATTTATGTTGGGGGCCCGTTTTTTTGGGGTCGCCCTGTATAATCAGTGTTGATTTTGACTCTGCCTGGCCGGAATTTCTGCCATGGTGATTAATAATTTCATAACTGTTCTTTAGCTATGATAGGTAGCATCCAAATGATGCCTGTTGAGATCTGAAATGCATTCCCACCCAGGAATAGATGAAGCAATTCAATGAAAGAAATACAATAGCCACTCAACCAGTCCAGCCGTTGCGGTTTTCCTTGCTGACATCAGCTCCATGCTGCAGCAGAACTTTGGCACAGTCCAGATGGCCTAGCGTGACAGCCAGGTGGAGAGGAGTTCGACCCCGGGGATCCACAGACTCTAAATCAGTCTGAGAGGAGGAAACAAACAAAGGGGAACAGATAGAGAGAGAGAAAGTAAAGTCATGTAACATCGAATCGAAGACTATATTTGGAATAAATGCATAATAGTGTGCCTCTCCGGAGCGGGGAGAGTGCCATTATGCAAATATAAATAGAACGATCAACAAGAAGTTGAAAGCAGAGACGTGGAGAGGGAGCTGGTGACAAGTGCTAATTGATCTGTCCACTCATGATGATTGCCGCTACCCTTCTGCAGTATATTCTGTATTTTGGGGGTCTTTTACCTGAAACTCTCCAACTTTTCCAGTCTGTTTTCTTAAAACCATTCAGAATATGGAATAGTTTTCGGACAGACAGTTTTCACTTTCAAATTCCAAAACTAATTATTCATCACTTCATCACGGATTTACGTGGAACAGGAGATGTGAGACAGTCTCTTTTCGTCAATGGATGCTACAGCTTCATGTTTGAAGCTCATTTCGCACATTTCACCATTGCGTCCCTGATTCACTGGTGAAAAGGAGGCTTTGACCCTCTCATCTTTCATCTAAAACTGCTTCATACAACAGAGTGTGCAGAAAGTGCTTAAAGGACAACCGACATCACTTTTTTGTTTCCCAACTGTCATCAGAAAAACGTTTTATAGCATCTAAAATACCCGAAACACGCAGTATGATATTTTTATTTAAATGCAAAACACCAATAAAAATGACTTAAAGTGTCCAAAACCTGCAAAAAAATGAGCTGCGAATTGGGCATTTTCTGAAAGACCCGCCCCCCAGTTCGCGACGTCACGCCATTGCTGGAGAATTAAAACAATGGCTTCAGATTCGGAGAATATGCTTTCTTGTTACACATCCAGTTATGAATATTATTTAAATAGTTCTGAAGAGGAAAACATACATGCAATCAATTAAAGAATTTATTCCGTGCCATTTCAGGCAACATTGGGGGGAAATGTATCACCCAAAAAGAGGCAGAAAATGGCGTCCAAGCTCCTTTGATGAATTAATTAGCCCGTGTCCACAGGCTGATAAATTCCTTCCATGGAGCTTGGTCGCCCTCTTCTGGCGGTTTTTGGTGCAACACGAGGTTTTCAGACCAAACAAGTACAGCAAAATACATTGACATGATGGAAGGACTGCTATAATGTGTCTTTTTTTCAGTCAGGGGCGTTCCTTTAGTGACGTCACATACGGACTCGTCACCAACTCAAAAATAAGACTTCCTGAATATTCAGCGCGAGTCTTAAAATGTAAAATATAGCTATATGTGGTGCAATCTTTGTAAAATACGCTCAGTAGAAGTAATTTGAAGCCATTTTACAAATTATGGACACAACTTGTCCGGAGACGTCGGTTGTACTTTAAGCGCGACCACCATGGAGACACGGTCAGAGATAGATAGGGGGAAAAAAACAGAACAAAAAATACGGATGAGTGATGGGAAACAGAATGGGATGAGTGCGGCGCTGAAAAATAGAGCGTGCAGCAAGAGGCTAGACTGAAGGAGGCTGAGAAGTGAGCTGAAGAAGACAACAGAGATTCCCTCGGGTGCCAATGTCGGCTGGGGGATAGGTAGTGGATGCCTCGTTGCAATGTAGGAGAGGCATGATAGTTTGCTTGCATTTGCCGTGCAACAACAGTGCCGTATGCAAATGAAGGCTCGTTCCTTGTCATCTGTTGTGTCTCTAAAGACACTGCGGGCAGCATATGGCTGAGCCGAATAAATGTCAAAAGAAGCATTTTACAAGCCAAATTGCGCCTTCTATTGTTTAACAATGCAGATGGCTATTTATAGCAAGGAGTTGAAATGTTACCATTCAAAATGGAAATGGTCATTGTGTAAGAACCCTTGAGACAATTTATTTTGCAGTAAAGTATCACGAAACGGTACCTCCACGGAATCTTGGAAGATTTTGACTATCCAATTCATTTGAACACAACCGACATTTGAATGTACTTTGAAATGAAACATATTTAGGCTTGAAACATTGTTTGAGTCCATGTCAGCTCTTTGATGTCGCAAATAACCACACTTATTTTTAGCTTTGGTGGCACAATTGACGGAGGGCAGGCCAATTATGGATCAATAACGTTTCTTTTATGTGTTTGTGTGTGAATATATACTGGATGGTAGATGGATAGATGGATAGATTGCAATTATACTCTATATATTGTATCTCTCCCTCTGCATAGATCATAGATAGATGGATAGATAGACGGTCGCTAGCTGCGTAGCTAGCTGGGTAGCTTGCTAGTTATATCATGTGACTGTAAATTGTCCTTGAGAGTTTTGAAAGGCCCTTATAAATGAAATGTATTATTATTATAGATGGTCGTTAGCTGGGTAGCCAGTTGGGTAGCTAGCTAGTTAGATGGATAGATGGATAGATAGAAATTATACTCTATATACTGTATCTCTCCCTCTGCATAGATGATAGATAGATGGATAGATAGACGGTCGCTAGCTGCGTAGCTAGCTGGGTAGCTTGCTAGTTAGATAGATAGATAGATAGATAGATAGATAGATAGATAGATAGATAGATAGATAGATGTCCTTCCAAGCCCATCTAATCTGTGCACTTGGGGCACCACAGAAACACCAGCATGCCCCCTGTGTTCCAAGCTTGGGACTCTGGAACACATCTTGAGCAGCTGCCCCAAGGCCCTGGGTGAGGGTCGGTATCGGTGGAGGCACGACCAGGTCCTCAAATCCATCGCTGAAGCAATCAGCAAGGGGATTGCGGCAAGCCGTTACACCCAAGCCACTGCGAAGTCCATTCACTTTGTTAAAGAAGGACAAAGGTTGAATACATCAAGCAACCGCTCTGCTGGTTTGCTCTCCACGGCCCGAGACTGGGTGATGACAGTTGACCTGGAAAGGCAACTGAAGTTTCCAGCACACATCACCCAGACCAGGTTGAGACCTGACATCATCTTGGTCTCTGAGGCCACAAAGCAACTCTTCTTGCTGGAGCTGACGGTTCCCTGGGAGGAGAGGATGGAGGAGGCTCAGGAAAGGAAGAGGGAGAAGTACCAGGAGCTGGTGGAGGAACGGGTGGAGGTCGAGGTGTATGCCGGTGGAGGTGGGCAGTCGGGGATTTGCCAGCCACTCCCTGAGCAAAGCCTATGGCATACTGGGCATAACAGGTGCAAACCGCAGAAGAGCCATAGGCAACAACGTGGAGGCAGCAGAAAGAGCCACCAGATGGCTCTGGTTGAGGAGGGGAGAGCCGTGGGGGCAGTGGAGCAGTAGCATGCCACTTGGACACAGGCCGGGGCCTTGCAAACCCCGGTCGGGTCGCCTGGAGGAGGGTGTCTGTTGAAAGACCCGAAACACCCAGTGATTCTAGGAATCAACACTGATGATGTGTCCAAGTTTGTGCATCAGCAGATGTATTTTTAACTGAAACTTCTGGGAGTACCAGTGACAACCAGGAAAAGGCTGGTTGACGACCACGAAAGGGTGGTGACATCTGGAGAGACAGAGGACAGCCGGAGAGACGGCAACCCGGGGAGGGGAGGGTTGGCAGCCCAAACCTTATCTTCCGTGAGGAGGAACCCGAAACAAGCTACAGACATAAATAAAGAAAAACACCCCCAGGGGCGCCCGAGAGGGGGGGAGTATGAGCACCCCAAAAGGACGGATCTAAGAATGACGAACCCGGACAACGGATTAACGACGACGACAGTACAGTGCATCTGCGGTAAAACCTGCAAGAATCAGAAGGGTTTGAAAATCCATCAAGGCAGGATGAAATGTTTGTCCGCGGCAGTGACGACACAACGCACAGAAGTTACTTCTGGTCAGACGGAGGAGGAGCCAGGCCCGGAGGCAACCCACAGTGCCCGAAGCCTCCAAGTGTCATCAACACCCGCTGCCAACAGTTCGCATGCCACCCCAAGCCCCCAAGAGACGGCATCACCTCCCAACAACCTACAAAGCCTTCAAAGCCAGCAAGCTTCAACAGTTCCGCCTGGCGGAGCGCCTTCGGCCCAACCAAGGATCCAGTGGCCTCAATCCTCGAAGAGAACTGATTGGAAGCAGTTTGATGAGGACGTGGACAAGGTTCTGGAAGCGACATCCAAGGGGGATGTGGACCAGCGGCTGAGAACTATGACCACCCTCATAGTGAACATCGCGGCTGAGCGATTTGGAACTCAGGCACCAAAGCCCACGCCAACGGCCTATGCTCCATGCCGCAGAGCAAGGAAAATCCAGAGCCTGAGGGAAGAGTTGAAGCTGTTGAAGAGGCAGTATAAGATCGCAGGGGAAGTTGAGAGAGCTGGCCTAGCGGACCTGAGAGCAATCCTCAGGAAACAACTCTTGACCTTGAGGAGGGCAGAGTTCCACAGAAGAAGGCGGAAAGAGAGAGCCAGAAAGAGAACAGCTTTTCTGGCCAATCCCTTCAAGTTGACCAGGCAGCTTCTTGGTCAGAAGAGGGCTGGTCACCTTACCTGCTCTAAGGAGGCCATCAACAACCACCTCAAGGCCACGTACAGTGACCCTAGCAGAGAACAACCGCTAGGTCCATGCGATGCACTGACAACACCACCAGAGCCTACATCAGACTTCAACCTCAAGGAGCCTTGCCTAAGTGAAGTGGTGGAAGTGGTGCGGGGAGCAAGGTCGAGCTCAGCACCAGGCCCAAGCGGAGTACCGTACAAGGTATATAAAAACTGCCCAAAGCTCTTACATCGGCTTTGGAGGGCCCTGAAGGTGATCTGGAGGAGAGGAAAGATCCCCCAGACATGGAGGTATGCGGAGGGAGTATACATACCCAAAGACGAGAGGTCTGAGAACATCGACCAGTTTCGTGTCATCTCCCTGCTGAGTGTGGAGAGCAAGACCTTCTTCAGCATTGTAGCCAGAAGACTCTCCAGCTTCCTCTTGAGCAACAAGTACATCGACACGTCAGTGCAGAAGGGAGGAGTACCGGGCGTTCCTGGTTGCCTGGAGCACACAGGCGTGGTAACCCAGCTCATCAGAGAGGCAAGAGAAAGTAGAGGTGACCTGGCAGTATTATGGCTGGACCTCACCAATGCCTATGGCTCCATACCCCACAAACTGGTGGAGGTTGCACTGGTGAAGTATCATGTACCCCAGAAGGTGAAAGACCTCATCCTGGATTATTACAGCAAGTTCAGCTTGAGAGTCTCCACTAGCCAGCTGACATCTGACTGGCACCAGCTGGAAGTAGGCATAATCACTGGGTGCACCATCTCAGTCATCTTATTCGCACTGGCTATGGGCATGTTGGTCAAGGCAGCTGAACCAGAATGCAGGGGCCCTCTTAGCAAGTCTGGAGTAAGGCAACCTCCCATCAGAGCCTTTATGGACGACCTCACAGTGACAACAACAGCTGTACCAGGAGCCAGGTGGATCCTCCAAGGGTTGGAGCGCATCATGGCATGGGCACGCATGAGCTTCAAACCCGCAAAGTCCAGGTCCTTGGTTCTAAAGAGGGGGAAAGTCACAGACAAGTTCCGGTTCAGGCTGGGACAACACCAGATCCCCTCAGTGTCTGAGAAGCCAGTGAAGAGCCTTGGCAAGGTCTTCAACTGCAGCTTGAATGACAGCGAGTCCATCAAAGCAACCGGCGCTGAACTGGAGGGCTGGTTAAAAACAGTGGACAAGTCTGGGCTCCCGGGAAGATTCAAGGCCTGGGTCTACCAGCATGGGATCCTCCCAAGAATCCTCTGGCCGCTGCTAATCTACGAGGTCCCCATGACCGTGGTGGAGGGTTTTGAGCGAAGAGTGAGCAGCTATCTGCGCAGATGGCTGGGACTGCCCCGCAGCCTAAGTAGCATTGGGCTGTACGGGAAAATCAACAAGCTCAGGCTCCCCTTCAGCTCAGTCAGGGAGGAATTCATCGTAGCACGGGCACGGGAACATCTGCAGTACTCTGGATCCAGAGATGTCAAAGTGTCCGGGGCAGGGATCGTTGTGAGGACTGGGAGGAAATGGAGGGCAGCCGAGGCAGTTGAGCGTGCAGAAACTCGACTGAGGCACAGGACCATTGTTGGAGCAGTGGCGCAAGGTAGAGCTGGACTGGGGAGCCGAACAGCGACCCGCTATGACTCTGCCAGCGCGAGGGAGAGGCAGAGGCTGGTGCAGGAGGAGGTCCGAGCTGCAGTCGAGGAAGAACGAACCAGCAGAGCAGTGGCCATGCGGCAGCAGGGCGCCTGGATGAAGTGGGAGCAGGCGATGGAGCGCCGTGTCACCTGGAAGGACATCTGGTCATGGAACCCACAGAGGATCAAGTTCTTGATTCAGGGGGTGTACGATGTCCTTCCAAGCCCATCTAATCTGTGCACTTGGGGCACCACAGAAACACCAGCATGCCCCCTGTGTTCCAAGCTTGGGACTCTGGAACACATCTTGAGCAGCTGCCCCAAGGCCCTGGGTGAGGGTCGGTATCGGTGGAGGCACGACCAGGTCCTCAAATCCATCGCTGAAGCAATCAGCAAGGGGATTGCGGCAAGCCGTTACACCCAAGCCACTGCGAAGTCCATTCACTTTGTTAAAGAAGGACAAAGGTTGAATACATCAAGCAACCGCTCTGCTGGTTTGCTCTCCACGGCCCGAGACTGGGTGATGACAGTTGACCTGGAAAGGCAACTGAAGTTTCCAGCACACATCACCCAGACCAGGTTGAGACCTGACATCATCTTGGTCTCTGAGGCCACAAAGCAACTCTTCTTGCTGGAGCTGACGGTTCCCTGGGAGGAGAGGATGGAGGAGGCTCAGGAAAGGAAGAGGGAGAAGTACCAGGAGCTGGTGGAGGAATGTCGGAGGAACGGGTGGAGGTCGAGGTGTATGCCGGTGGAGGTGGGCAGTCGGGGATTTGCCAGCCACTCCCTGAGCAAAGCCTATGGCATACTGGGCATAACAGGTGCAAACCGCAGAAGAGCCATAGGCAACAACGTGGAGGCAGCAGAAAGAGCCACCAGATGGCTCTGGTTGAGGAGGGGAGAGCCGTGGGGGCAGTGGAGCAGTAGCATGCCACTTGGACACAGGCCGGGGCCTTGCAAACCCCGGTCGGGTCGCCTGGAGGAGGGTGTCTGTTGAAAGACCCGAAACACCCAGTGATTCTAGGAATCAACACTGATGATGTGTCCAAGTTTGTGCATCAGCAGATGTATTTTTAACTGATAGATAGATAGATAGATAGATAGATAGATAGATAGATAGATAGATAGATAGATAGATAGAAATTACACTATATACTGTATCTCTCCTTCTGAATATATGATAGATAAATAGATGGATGGATACAAATAATCACAATGGCCCAATTCCATCATGAACTTGAAACTATGCTGCAAAATTTGTGTCACCATCTACTATAAAGCACATTTTTTTATAAATATGGCCTATGCTTCCAATCCGGGTAAAATGAACACCACTAAAGAAAGCCTTCAAGCTCATAATATCTCTTCTCATTTGGTGTTTGATAATGTCAGGGTAAACTCATTCAACCGTGCTTTGCTTCCTAAAAAAACTAGTTCAGGCAATGTTTAACGAGGTTCTAACACATTAATTTGAATAAGGGATTAGCATGTGGCATCGTAACCCAGTGCTCTTTTTTATACTTTAGAAAGGTGGACTGGATCACCGTCATTCCGTATTTAGAGGTTATCCTTTGGTACCCCAAATCCTTGGTCAATTTTTATCAGCACATTCAAGAGCAACAACACACAATGTGGTTGAATGCTGCAGGTTTATCAATTTGTCATTCTTTATGTGAAGCCATAGAGAGCAGCACAACAGGGCCCCAAGGCACAAATTGTCGTGTTGTGTAAAATCTCAGTTACACCCTCAGCTTGGCAAGGTGGGAGACAAACATCCATCTGCGTTTTGCTCATTGGAGATATCACTTCTTTATGTCTTTTAATAGGCTGTTATTGTTTCAATGTGAACTTAACATCTGCAGGTTGCCACGACGGACAGATTGAGACATCTTTTCACACACAACAACACATTAACACTGATGATTGGATTGGATTGGATTGGATTGGATATGCCTTTATTAGTCTCACAGTGGAGAAATTTACATTTCACAGCAGCAAAGTGATGAAAGGAATGAAAGTAGAAAAACAAAATACATGAGCTGCTGGAAAGGCAGCCACTCTCGCGGTGCCGTCTTGAAGTCAAAAGAACAAAAAAAAAACCGAAATAACAAATAATATGACAGCATAGAGACAATATGACAAAACAAAGACACAGAGAGACATTCATGATAACAGGAGCACAACTTAAGGGGGACTAAGTGCAAATGTCCACCCAGTATTACATAACCGACCTGCAGAAATGACATGGGGGGAGGGATCAATATGAAAAGCAAGCAACAGAACTATGTAGTGACTGAAAACGAATCTATGTTTGAAAGATTTTAGAGATGGATGTGTTTATTTTCCACCTTTTCTTCTTTTGAGTGATTTCTTACTTCTACTTTACAGTCAAATTCTATCCAAGTCATATCTCCTCTCCTATCGTCCATTTTCGTTCACCCCCACCATTTCAGTGGTGAGCTCAAAGACTGCATTATTGATATGCATCTTCAGCTTTGGGATCTTCTACTTCTCTCACACCGAACCACATCCACGCCCTTTCCTCACTCACTGTGTTCATGGCCCGATGCAGCTTGGCAGGTATTTAGGCCAGCATCAATCTTTCATTCAAAATGCACACACGCGTATACGCACATAGATATGCCTAACTTTATATTTATAGAAATGTGCATTCATACCCAAAAGGTAATTTTCCCCAAATGTTTGTAACTGGCCCCCATTGTGGAAGAAAGTGCTGACCGAGAGATTTTTTTTATTAATTTGTGCCACAGACTCAGGCAGTCAAATGACTCCAGCTAATGAGGGACGATAACTCAAAGAATACATTGACAGTGTTGCATGTGATATTTACGTATGTTTGGGGGCTGCGAAGCGGAGCAGAGGACAGAAGAACAAAAAATACTGGAACTTAGAGTTGACCTACATTTCAGAATATTTTGTGTTAAGATGTTCACACACAAGCGTCACTCCTTTCTTGCCATATGACCTCACACCAGCGTCTATTTTACTCACTGAGAGGTACACATGTTATTCTTACATCTTTTTATTGATATAGAGTAAGTATATAATGATACCGGATTTGATCTAATTCAGAATCAGATTCAGAATGCCTTTAATCGGGAAATTTGCAATCTAATGCAGCAAAATTGAAAAGGGTGAGGGTCAAAAGATAACAAAGTATTCTATACAGAAAAGAAAATGTCAAGAGACTGACATGTACAACTGCACATAAAAGTTTCATAAAAAGAACAGTACATAGTGCAAAGTATAAAAATACAGTATAAAAAGCACATTTGATATACTGTGTGAAACTGTATTGACTAATTGCGAGATTAATTGGCGCCATGGCTGGGTACAAGCTGCTCTGTCATCTAACAATCCTTGTAGAGTGTTTCAGTTGAATAGGCGCGCAATATATTACCCTGGTTTCTCAATAATTAATCATAGGATGCTGAGGACCGGTTCCAAGTTCTTGATGTTGGTCTTCAAAATGTTTCCAAATATTATTCATGTGTCTATTTTCTAATAAAAACATATTTTTTTTCCTGAGGGTGTTTGTTCCAAAAATGATGAAATGTTGAAAATGAGCCAGTGTTAATAAGGTGATACTCTTCATCAATAAACATACAATACAATACAATACAATACAATACAATACAATACAATACATATTGATTTATACAGCACTTTAACAACAGCTCAAGCTGTAACAAAGAGCTTAACATGGACAACTACCATATACGTACAGGAAATAAAGCTGTCAAATTTCGGTTTGTGTCATACAGGTGGCACTGTAAGGCCCCGCTTGCAGCTGCACAGGTGTTGGTCATTTTAATCAGTGGCAGTTAAAAGGACTCCTGGCATTGCCATTCAGAGTCGGGTCAATTTTTGTTTCACCCTGTCGGGTTTGTTTTGTCTAGTCATGTTTTACTCATGGTTTTGTTTGCTACTTTGGACCTTTTTGATGAATTTGTTGTTTGAGATTTCTTTCCTGCTGATTTTATTTAATACAATGTGTCAAATACACCCCGCTCCTTCCTCCTGCCTGCTTTTTTGGTGGCCACCACCACCACTACCTTGCAAATTGTGACAAAAGCTGTCACAAAGAGAGTAGAAAGCACAAGGGAGTAAAACTAAGATGAAAAAAAAAACATGAAGACTGAGGTTACTCACTATATTGTTGGTATGGTGTTTTCAACTTCATCTGAAAATGTAGTTAAACTACATGACAGTGGTTGTGTTTTTAGCATTTACATTTTCTCATAACTGTTTATTTTAATGTGTGTTTTTTCCTATCCATCTTTTTTTCAGAGTAGCAGCTGAACAACAATGAACTAAAGTGAATAAGGACAGCTCACCCTTTCTGCTTTGCAGCAAAAGGGGTGGATATGAACTGTTTTAACAACCAGAATATGGCTCTCCTGTCTTTGGGTAAGAAAAACAAACTGTAAATCAACAAATAATTGATCAAACAGTTAATAAAACGAAAGGTCACACAAACAAATGGAAAGAAAAACATCGGAGGAGAGGTTGTCTATATTCTTAAGGTCACCATTGCAGAAAAAAATGGATTTCTCCCACATGAAGCATATGTCTTGTCCAGACTTTTATTTGCAGTTTTTTTTAATCCACTCTGACTTCCTTTCCTTGCTACGATTGCTTTCTTGCATCAATCAATCCTCATTTGATTCTGCTTTTATCGTTTACTATCAATCCTCAGTTTGTTATTGTCATCATCTGTGAAAAGCTTTCTGCAACTTAACTAAAATTGACCCCAGACCATACTGGCTTCTCTTTGTGGCTTCTCTCGGCTGCAATTAGGAATTTGGGTTTCATTACACCAAGGAAAGTAAGAGATTGGGGTTAATCAATAAAGGAAGAAGGGTGGCATTAGACGGAGAGGAGGAGAGGAGAAACCGGTCACAGACAAGCTGTGAGCAATAATTAATGGCTCTTTTCCCTTAGGTCAGCGGATAAATCTTGTGCTGATTAACCATTAACACCTCACGGGTTGTATCGTGGGCACTACTTCCATTCGGTAGCCATTAGCTTCAATTTTGCATTAAAACATATCTATTACACATGCTTACAACTGTTTGTAAAGTGAAGACTCCCTTCCCAAATATGATGTTTTCAATCAGCCAATCATCTAAAAAAAAGTGATGTTAACCATATTTTGGCACCTTTTTGGTGGGAGTCATGCGCATTGTTCTGGTACTGAAAGGGCGATGCTGGATTAGGATTGCGACGTTGTCGATTGTAGAACACAGTAGGAGGTCATGCATGTCACTCCTAGGCCTTTAGTAGTGCTACATCTAAATCCCTCCACAACTCCACATCCACTAGAGGAGGTCACTGGCCAGGAACTTGTGACTTGAAAAAATTTAAAGGACAACCGACGTCTCCGGACAAGTTGTGTCCATAATTTGTAAAATGGCTTCAAATGACTTCTACTGAGCGTATTTTAAAAAGATTCCACTGCATATAGCTATATTTTACGTTTTAAGACTCGCGCTGTCTTGTTTTTGAGTTGGTCACGAGTCCGTATGTGATGTCACTAAAGGAACGCCCCCTGACCGAAAAAAAGACACATTGTAGCAGTCCTTCCATCATGTCAATGTATTTTGCTGTATTGTTTGGTCTGAAAACATTGTGTTGCACCCAAAAGCCGCCAGAAGAGGGTGTCCAAGCTCCATATAAGGAATTTATCAGCCTGTGGAAACGGAGGTGGCCTCTTTTCTGGTGATCGTTTCTCCGCAATGTTGCCTCAAAATGGCATGGAATAAATTCTGTAATCGATTGCAAACATGTATGCTTTCTTCTTCAGAACTGAAGCCATTGTTTTGATTCTCAAGCAATGCAAGACGTCTTGGTGTGACGTCACAAACTGGGGGTGGGACTTTCTGAAAATGCTCATTTTTTTGCAGATTTTGGACACTTTCAGTCATTTTTATTGGTGTTTTGCATTTGAATAAAAATATCATACTGCATGTTTTGGGTATTTTAGATGCTATAAAACATTTTTCTGATGTCAGTTAAGAAACAAAAAAGTGACGTGGGTTGTCCTTTAAGAAATACTGTTATTAAACTGTTCAAATTTTTACTGTAACCTCATAAAATTGCAACATTATTTGCTATTTTTGCGAGCTTTGGGGCTCTCCAACCTTTCTTAATTAATGATGTCCATCTATTCTTGAACAGTCCGTCTTGAAAATGGCTTTAATGGTATATCTGCAACCAAATATCTTCCCCTCCCTCCACCATTGTGGGTTAACAAAACCACATTTAAATCAACACATCAATCTGCAGTATTTGCTTATGCAGATCGCTACAGATACAGTGTGCTAGCTCTGGCCACTATGCTCTTATCAGTAGGGGCTGGTAATACTATAATTGGCTAGTGACTCGCCAATCATGTGACCAGCCAATCATTGTTTGTGAAAACGTTGGCGTTCCCAGCGCCTTCCAGCAGGCCTTGGGTTGCCAACCCGAACTCTAATTGGTTAAAGCAACAATTTCATCGACATTGATGTTTATGCTCCTCTGCCTGCAGAACTGATTGTGAAGGCGTACAACTAGATTTCTGACCCTGGTAACAAATGATGGCTGAAATGTGATTGGTTAAATACTCGAATACAACAGGGTAACAGCAATGAATGGAAGATGAAAGACAATTTGGACTTATTTGATAAGAATTCATGGACAAAATATAATTCACATTAGTCTGTGAGTCTGATATTTTTAGGCCAACAGAGAAGGCCTTGCAGGCCCTGACAGACCACCACTGGTTGAACAATAGATCAAGGATTTATACAATAATCAGTCATCTATCAGGACCTGCTCAGCACAGGAAGCTGGTAAAAAGCTGGCCCATGCGTAAAATATTTGATGGCGTGATGTCATGCTAATGACATTGCAAACACAGTTAATCCGATTTCATCTTCACATCTCACCATCAAAATACAAGGCAGTTTAATGTTCCATACCAGTCCACGGCGAGCTAAATTGAATTACACTGTGACACAGTGACAATGACAAAAGAGAAACTGGATGAAAAACTGCAATCGAAAGAGCTTGATGAGATCATAGGGTCAATTCCCGGCTAGGTCTTAAGATGAACCATCAGTCTTGATTGTGCTTTTTAAGACAGACAGATTCTCTCCCCATCACCATATTTGTAGCTCGTCTATTTCTTTCTTTAACCGTTGCCCGCTTTTACTTTTCCGCTGCTTCTGCCAACTTGGTTATTTACACAGGAGAGCCCGGCTGAAGATTCATCTCTGAGATTTTTTTCCCCCTCTCTCCTCAGCACATCCGTCAATATAGACTACTCTCATATCACCTTTGTTACTCTTCAGCAACAGTCTCTTGTGGATAACACCCACCTTTTTTGTTTTCAGCTTAAAACCGCCCAAACAGTGATTTTCAACATGAATAATGCATGTATCCGATTGTTGTAAATACGCGAGAGTTTTGATCAAAAATTGCGTTCCAGTGCACAGTAGAAATAAATTCCACAAGGGTTGATTTAAAAGAAGTGTATGTATATATATATATATATATAGATCTGTTTGATCAAAACTCTGTTTTTTTTAATCCAAGTGTAATACACAGTTTGTAATACACAGATAAATAACTAAAAAAATAAAGAAATAACGAAATAAATAAATAAATAAGCGGCACGGAAAATGGCTGGATGGATGGAATAAATAAATGTAAACCTTAGACTAATTTTCACATGCCTACTTGTCTTTTAAACAGGACATAAAGACACATTTTATTAGTTTCCCTTCATCACTTATTAGTCACATATTTCTGAATTGTGCAGCTCAACTAGTTTTGACAAATACGAGTGAGAAAAAAAGTGTGGAATTGACTAGTTCAAACTGTGCCTATGTGAACTGTCCTGCTTGTTGCAAAGCCACACTCAATAAATAGCTCTACTTTAAACCCCAAAGAAACTCTGACTTTGTTTGAAAAGGAATATTTATAGATTACATACAAGTAGAGGAACAAGAAGAAATGAAGCTTTGCTACCTATCTTCCTGCGTCATCACAACTTGATCTCATCTGACATCTGACGAAACACTGTGACTGCTGTGTATGTGTGTCGTGTTTTCACTATTATAAAAATGGTATTTTTTTACATAATTTAGGGCTAAATATTTTACTACCTATGGAAAATCAGTAAAACAAACACAATCGTTCCTGAATCGTCCACTCTGCAGTGTGAGGGGCAAGTCTTGTAAATTATTTTGTGATTTTGGTGGTGGGGGAATAGGGGCTTTTAGCTTTTAGCCAATGCATAAAGATGGACAAAGTGTATTCGGATATTACTGTAAAGTTGACTTGTCTGAAAAAAACAGGTGGTACTTTATGATGGGTTTTTATTTGCTCAAAATTGAAAGCTATTGATACCTTCATAGTTTTCGTGTGTGATTATGATCATTGTGTACACGATGTGTAGGAAAATGTGTAGAAGTGTGGTAGACTGATGCATGCACTCAAAAGCTATGCTGCAAAGTATCTCTTATATAAAGACACCGAGAGTGAATGAAAATGAAACAGTATTCAATGCAAATCACTGACCACACAAATGCATTGTCTTTTCTTTGTTTCTAAGTGAAAACATTTTCTAAATCATTTTGAGTGTAAAAGAACAGCAATAATAATAATAATAATAATAATACATTTAATTTACAAGCGACTTTCAAAGCACCCAAGGACACTTTACAATCAAAAGGAACAATGGAACAATAAACATTAGAACACTAAAACCATAAATAAAAGTATAAATAATAAAAAAGCTGTATAAACTAAACTATGAATGTGATTTTATACAGATGATATTTTGAGGTGTACTCTGTGGAAACCTACAATATTGGATATGTCCTGCCCCAACTGGACTGTCTCATGCTCCATGATCTAATTTGGGGTTTTGATCTACTCAATGCATGTCATCGTCCACCTCTGTGAGTATATAGCAGAAGATAACATACACTACAACGAAGGAAAACAGAGCCCAATTAAGCCAAGAATGTCATCACAAGTGCCCACTATCTCCAATAATTATTGAGCATGTAAATGAAGCGCTTCACGATTCCACCAGCACCTCATTAAAAATCTCCTCTGGCTCCAGCGCCTTCACAAAACACGCCCAACAGGCGCCACAAATAACGAATCAGGCCCATGTACAAAATATGAAATGTGTGTTTAAAAAGGCTTCCTCTTGGATCTTACCTCCTCGTTGACTGTCAGATCTTTTTCCAGCTGTCGGTGCTTGTTGTGCCACACCAGATAGTGTACAGGATAGCGACTCTTCTCCGGAGTTTTCTTAGCAGAAATCATGCTCGTTCATAGTTTTTTTTACCTCCTCGTTCGTTTTCACTGTGGATGGTCAGGATACTTTGTTTGTTATGCTCGCTAGACGACCAAGCGAATGATCACGCCGCTGTCATCATCCAGGGTCGGGGGGGTTTGGTTTACGGCGAAATGTGGCTGTGCGTTCATTTCTTAACGACCCCGCTTGGCCAGCTCTTTCTCCCACCCCTGCTTACTCCGGTAACACATCTCTCCTACTCTCCCCTCTCCTCAAATCCGCCCCCTGACTGATACGCGCTGACAAGCCGAAAAGAAAATGTGCTCATAGTCAACCAATCCGCGCAACGAGATGCTGTGATTGAACTTGTGTCTCAAAATAAGCTGGACAAATAATAAACAAACACTCAGAATGGTATGACAACGATCCAAGCCTCCCCCCCACCACCCCCTTCCATCGTGCCAAGCAGGCAGGGGAAGGAAGGATCAAGCACGGTACACGGAATGAGTAAAGAGCATCATGACCAGAGCATTTGTATGTACATCACTATTATTCGTAATATTTCATACGCCCAGGAACAGACACCACAGCTGTTTACTTATCCTGGATTTATTATTCTCTGATATATTACTTGGATTTATTCAAGTACTCCGATCGACAATTGAATGTATGAAAATGGATTGGATTGGATTGGATATGCCTTTATTAGTCTCACAGTGGAGAAATTTTCATTTCACAGCAGCAAAGTGATGAAAGGAATGAAAGTAGAAAAACAAAATACATGAGCTGCTGGAAAGGCAGCCACTCTCGCGGCGCCGTCTTGAAGTCAAAAGAACAAAAAAAATGGGTGGCTGGGTTTAATATTTTACAGCATATTTTAGGAACCCCAGATACAATACAATACTGTACAATACATCCTGGTTAATATAGTGCTTTCACAACAGATGAAGTTATAACAAAGCATTTAACAATACAGTTAATGTAAAGTAAAATGATATTAAATAAAAAATAAATTACAACAATTAAATACCACTCACAATAACTAAAAAAAACAAATAAAATACAAATAAAATGTTTTAAAAATATAAAAACAATGAAATGAAAAAATTAACACATAAATTCATGCACGAATAAATGAATACATGAATATATGAATACATGAATACACAAATAAATAAATACATGCATGGATAAATGAATAAATAAATGAATAAATAAATACAACATAAAATAAAAACGTCATTGAACAAAGAATAATCATTGAAGCCGTGGAGGCAATAAAACAATCATTGGCTGAGTTTGAATTTAATTCAAACAGCTCACAAGACACAATGCAAATGTAACCCATAGCCTGTAACGTTTCGGTTTGCGACCAATGGGTGGCACTGTGAGGCCTTGTAGCATTTTTTGTCAAATTTACTTTCCATACCTGTCAACCTCCAGGCTCCATGCCCTTACAAACTGTCGTATTTGCCCTTACAAAATACAAAATAATCGTACGTCATATTTTTTTTCCAACGTATTTATGTAGTTTAACATGTTATATTGTACATTACGTTATGTTATTGTACATTACGTTAATGATATAACGTCGTTATATCATTCTATACATATGTAACGGAGTTGAGTAAGATTATTAAATTATAACGGAAGTGAAGCAACTGCGCACTGTATGGCACGAAGTCCCGCCCATAGTTTTCAGAACTACAGTGGTACCTCGGTTCTCGACCATAATTCGTTCCAGGACCCTGTTCGAAAGGCGATTTTTTTCGAACACCGAAACCATCTCTTTGCTCCTGTCACTTGCGAGTTGACAGCGGGGTGAAGCGCAGTAACACATGTTCTCATATAAAATATCAATCCACCCGGGCGTGATCGAAGCTGCTGATCCTCAGGGATGGGGGCATGCTCTAGTCCAGTTTGTACAATAGACTTGTTTGATTATGCTGTTGTTTGGAATGCATTGTGTAATGTGCCAGCGCAAAAATTCTGAAATTCTTCATCTACAATAAAACCTCACTTGCAGAGATATGAATTGAATACTTAGATATATCTGCAACCAAATATCTTCCCCTCCCTCCACCATTGTGGGTTAACAAAACCACATTTAAATCAACACATCAATCTGCAGTATTTGCTTATGCAGATCGCTACAGATACAGTGTGCTAGCTCTGGCCACTATGCTCTTATCAGTAGGGGCTGGTAATACTATAATTGGCTAGTGACTCGCCAATCATGTGACCAGCCAATCATTGTTTGTGAAAACGTTGGCGTTCCCAGCGCCTTCCAGCAGGCCTTGGGTTGCCAACCCGAACTCTAATTGGTTAAAGCAACAATTTCATCGACATTGATGTTTATGCTCCTCTGCCTGCAGAACTGATTGTGAAGGCGTACAACTAGATTTCTGACCCTGGTAACAAATGATGGCTGAAATGTGATTGGTTAAATACTCGAATACAACAGGGTAACAGCAATGAATGGAAGATGAAAGACAATTTGGACTTATTTGATAAGAATTCATGGACAAAATATAATTCACATTAGTCTGTGAGTCTGATATTTTTAGGCCAACAGAGAAGGCCTTGCAGGCCCTGACAGACCACCACTGGTTGAACAATAGATCAAGGATTTATACAATAATCAGTCATCTATCAGGACCTGCTCAGCACAGGAAGCTGGTAAAAAGCTGGCCCATGCGTAAAATATTTGATGGCGTGATGTCATGCTAATGACATTGCAAACACAGTTAATCCGATTTCATCTTCACATCTCACCATCAAAATACAAGGCAGTTTAATGTTCCATACCAGTCCACGGCGAGCTAAATTGAATTACACTGTGACACAGTGACAATGACAAAAGAGAAACTGGATGAAAAACTGCAATCGAAAGAGCTTGATGAGATCATAGGGTCAATTCCCGGCTAGGTCTTAAGATGAACCATCAGTCTTGATTGTGCTTTTTAAGACAGACAGATTCTCTCCCCATCACCATATTTGTAGCTCGTCTATTTCTTTCTTTAACCGTTGCCCGCTTTTACTTTTCCGCTGCTTCTGCCAACTTGGTTATTTACACAGGAGAGCCCGGCTGAAGATTCATCTCTGAGATTTTTTTCCCCCTCTCTCCTCAGCACATCCGTCAATATAGACTACTCTCATATCACCTTTGTTACTCTTCAGCAACAGTCTCTTGTGGATAACACCCACCTTTTTTGTTTTCAGCTTAAAACCGCCCAAACAGTGATTTTCAACATGAATAATGCATGTATCCGATTGTTGTAAATACGCGAGAGTTTTGATCAAAAATTGCGTTCCAGTGCACAGTAGAAATAAATTCCACAAGGGTTGATTTAAAAGAAGTGTATGTATATATATATATATAGATCTGTTTGATCAAAACTCTGTTTTTTTTAATCCAAGTGTAATACACAGTTTGTAATACACAGATAAATAACTAAAAAAATAAAGAAATAACGAAATAAATAAATAAATAAGCGGCACGGAAAATGGCTGGATGGATGGAATAAATAAATGTAAACCTTAGACTAATTTTCACATGCCTACTTGTCTTTTAAACAGGACATAAAGACACATTTTATTAGTTTCCCTTCATCACTTATTAGTCACATATTTCTGAATTGTGCAGCTCAACTAGTTTTGACAAATACGAGTGAGAAAAAAAGTGTGGAATTGACTAGTTCAAACTGTGCCTATGTGAACTGTCCTGCTTGTTGCAAAGCCACACTCAATAAATAGCTCTGCTTTAAACCCCAAAGAAACTCTGACTTTGTTTGAAAAGGAATATTTATAGGTTACATACAAGTAGAGGAACAAGAAGAAATGAAGCTTTGCTACCTATCTTCCTGCGTCATCACAACTTGATCTCATCTGACATCTGACGAAACACTGTGACTGCTGTGTATGTGTGTTGTGTTTTCACTATTATAAAAATGGTATTTTTTTACATAATTTAGGGCTAAATATTTTACTACCTATGGAAAATCAGTAAAACACAATCGTTCCTGAATCGTCCACTCTGCAGTGTGAGGGGCGAGTCTTGTAAATTATTTTGTGATTTTGGTGGTGGGGGAATAGGGGCTTTTAGCTTTTAGCCAATGCATAAAGATGGACAAAGTGTATTCGGATATTACTGTAAAGTTGACTTGTCTGAAAAAAACAGGTGGTACTTTATGATGGGTTTTTATTTGCTCAAAATTGAAAGCTATTGATACCTTCATAGTTTTCGTGTGTGATTATGATCATTGTGTACACGATGTGTAGGAAAATGTGTAGAAGTGTGGTAGACTGATGCATGCACTCAAAAGCTATGCTGCAAAGTATCTCTTATATAAAGACACCGAGAGTGAATGAAAATGAAACAGTATTCAATGCAAATCACTGACCACACAAATGCATTGTCTTTTCTTTGTTTCTAAGTGAAAACATTTTCTAAATCATTTTGAGTGTAAAAGAACAGCAATAATAATAATAATAATAATAATAATACATTTAATTTACAAGCGACTTTCAAAGCACCCAAGGACACTTTACAATCAAAAGGAACAATGGAACAATAAACATTAGAACACTAAAACCATAAATAAAAGTATAAATAATAAAAGAGCTGTATAAACTAAACTATGAATGTGATTTTATACAGATGATATTTTGAGGTGTACTCTGTGGAAACCTACAATATTGGATATGTCCTGCCCCAACTGGACTGTCTCATGCTCCATGATCTAATTTGGGGTTTTGATCTACTCAATGCATGTCATCGTCCACCTCTGTGAGTATATAGCAGAAGATAACATACACTACAACGAAGGAAAACAGAGCCCAATTAAGCCAAGAATGTCATCACAAGTGCCCACTATCTCCAATAATTATTGAGCATGTATATGAAGCGCTTCACGATTCCACCAGCACCTCATTAAAAATCTCCTCTGGCTCCAGCGCCTTCACAAAACACGCCCAACAGGCGCCACAAATAACGAATCAGGCCCATGTACAAAATATGAAATGTGTGTTTAAAAAGGCTTCCTCTTGGATCTTACCTCCTCGTTGACTGTCAGATCTTTTTCCAGCTGTCGGTGCTTGTTGTGCCACACCAGATAGTGTACAGGATAGCGACTCTTCTCCGGAGTTTTCTTAGCAGAAATCATGCTCGTTCATAGTTTTTTTTTTTACCTCCTCGTTCGTTTTCACTGTGGATGGTCAGGATACTTTGTTTGTTATGCTCGCTAGACGACCAAGCGAATGATCACGCCGCTGTCATCATCCAGGGTCGGGGGGGTTTGGTTTACGGCGAAATGTGGCTGTGCGTTCATTTCTTAACGACCCCGCTTGGCCAGCTCTTTCTCCCACCCCTGCTTACTCCGGTAACACATCTCTCCTACTCTCCCCTCTTCAAATCCGCCCCCTGACTGATACGCGCTGACAAGCCGAAAAGAAAATGTGCTCATAGTCAACCAATCCGCGCAACGAGATGCTGTGATTGAACTTGTGTCTCAAAATAAGCTGGACAAATAATAAACAAACACTCAGAATGGTATGACAACGATCCAAGCCCCCCACCCCCACCCCCTTCCATCGTGCCAAGCAGGCAGGGGAAGGAAGGATCAAGCACAGTACACGGAATGAGTAAAGAGCATCATGACCAGAGCATGTATTTGTATGTACATCACTATTATTCGTAATATTTCATACGCCCAGGAACAGACACCACAGCTGTTTACTTATCCTGGATTTATTATTTTCTGATATATTACTTGGATTTATTCAAGTACTCCGATCGACAATTGAATGTATGAAAATGGATTGGATTGGATTGGATATGCCTTTATTAGTCTCACAGTGGAGAAATTTACATTTCACAGCAGCAAAGTGATGAAAGGAATGAAAGTAGAAAAACAAAATACATGAGCTGCTGGAAAGGCAGCCACTCTCGCGGCGCCGTCTTGAAGTCAAAAGAACAAAAAAAATGGGTGGCTGGGTTTAATATTTTACAGCATATTTTAGGAACCCCAGATACAATACAATACTGTACAATACATCCTGGTTAATATAGTGCTTTCACAACAGAAGAAGTTATAACAAAGCATTTAACAATACAGTTAATGTAAAGTAAAATGATATTAAATAAAAAATAAATTACAACAATTAAATACCACTCACAATAACTAAAAAAAACAAATAAAATACAAATAAAATGTTTTAAAAATATAAAAACAATGAAATGAAAAAATTAACACATAAATTCATGCACGAATAAATGAATACATGAATATATGAATACATGAATACACAAATAAATAAATACATGCATGGATAAATAAATAAATAAATAAATAAATACAACATAAAATAAACACGTCATTGAACAAAGAATAATCATTGAAGCCGTGGAGGCAATAAAACAATCATTGGCTGAGTTTGAATTTAATTCAAACAGCTCACAAGACACAGTGCAAATGTAACCCATAGCCTGTAACGTTTCGGTTTGCGACCAATGGGTGGCACTGTGAGGCCTTGTAGCATTTTTTGTCAAATTTACTTTCCATACCTGTCAACCTCCAGGCTCCATGCCCTTACAAACTGTCGTATTTGCCCTTACAAAATACAAAATAATCGTACGTCATATTTTTTTTTCCAACGTATTTATGTAGTTTAACATGTTATATTGTACATTACGTTATATTATTGTACATTACGTTAATGATATAACGTCGTTATATCATTCTATACATATGTAACGGAGTTGAGTAAGATTATTAAATTATAACGGAAGTGAAGCAACTGCGCACTGTATGGCACGAAGTCCCGCCCATAGTTTTCAGAACTACAGTGGTACCTCGGTTCTCGACCATAATTCGTTCCAGGACCCTGTTCGAAAGGCGATTTTTTTCGAACACCGAAACCATCTCTTTGCTCCTGTCACTTGCGAGTTGACAGCGGGGTGAAGCGCAGTAACACATGTTCTCATATAAAATATCAATCCACCCGGGCGTGATCGAAGCTGCTGATCCTCAGGGATGGGGGCATGCTCTAGTCCAGTTTGTACAATAGACTTGTTTGATTATGCTGTTGTTTGGAATGCATTGTGTAATGTGCCAGCGCAAAAATTCTGAAATTCTTCATCTACAATAAAACCTCACTTGCAGAGATATGAATTGAATACTTAGAAGAGTGGCAAAAGTCTATCAGTATTTGACACCCAAAGAATAAGTTTAGTTGTTACTTATAAATATCATGAGACTGTCACAAAGCATTTTGTTTCAATTATTATTTAATTACTAAAATCTAAAAAAATAAATACAACTGTTTTTTTATTCATAGCTATTCTTTTTCTTCTTCTTCTTTTTCTTCGTCTGATTCTTCTTATTCTTATTCTTGTTATTTTTCTTCTTCTTCTTCCTTTTCTCATTTTTCTTATTCTTCTTATTTTTCTTATTCTTATTCCTATTCCTATGCTTATTACTATTCGTATTCTTATTACTATTCTTATTCTTATTACTATTCTTATTTTTATTATTATTCTTATTACTATTATTGGTAGTATAAAAAAAAAAACATGTGAATCAAACCTCTGAATATGGAGGACACTGATTCGCTGTGGCGACCCCTTGAAGGGAAAAGCCGAAAGGAAAAGTAGATTAGTAGTGTGTTATTATTATTATTAGTAGTATTAGTATTAGTATTAATAATAGTATCATAATTACTATATCGTTATCATCATTATCATCATCATTATTAGTAGCCGTGTCATTATTATTATTATTATTATTATTAGTAGTAGTAGTAGTAGTAGTAGTATCATTATTATTTTTACTATTATTACTATTATTTTTTTTATTATTAGTAGTAGTATTATTAGTAGAAGTATTATCATTATTATTATTGCTACCACTACTATTATTAATAGTATTATCATTATTACTAAATCATTATTATCATTATCATTATCATCATCATCATTAGTAGTAGTCGTCGTGTTATTATTATTATAATTATTGCTGCTGTGAAATTTAAACATCTCCCCTGTCAGATGAATAAAGGTACATCCAATCCAAGTATTGTTATTATTGTTGTTGTTGGTAGTAGTAATAATTATCATTATTATTACTATTATTATTACTATTATTATTAGTAGTAGTAGTATAATTATTATTATTACTACTATTAGTCGTAGTATTATTATCAGTATCATAGTATTACTATATCATATCATCATTATCATTCTTAGTATTATTATTAGTAGTAGTTGTGTTATTATTATTATTATTATTATTATTATTATTATTCACAATTTGCAAGGTGGTGATGGTGGTTGCGGATCCCAAAAAGCAGGCAGGAGGGAGCAGGATGTTGTGTTTGACAAATTGTATTAAAATAAAGTCAGCAGGAACAAAATATAAAACATCAAAATCATCTGAACAGAAAAAAATACAAAGTATCAAAAGAAAACCAAGATTAAAAGTCCGCCAAGGTGAAACAAACACATGCACAGCATACAATGCATACACAATGCACAATGCATACAATTGCATACAAAGCATACAATGACCCGACCCGAATGGTCGTGCCGGGAGTCCTTTTGACTGCAACTGATTGGAACGACCAGCACCTGCGAGGCTCCAGGCAGGGCTGACATCGATACCAGTTGGTCGCCAATCCGAATGTGCTAGTCTGCCACTGATAGGGACGACCAGCACCTGTGCAGGTGCAGGCGGGGCAGACAGCGCCACCCGTTGGTCGCCAACCAGATCATGACATTATCTCATCTCATCTCATTTTCCGTACTGCTTATTCCTCATTAGGGTCGCGGGGGATGCTGGAGCCTATCTCAGCTATCTTCGGGCACGAGGCGGGGGACACCCTGAATTGGTTGCCAGCCAATCGCAGGGCACACAAAGACATACAACAGTCACTCTCACACTCACACCCAGGGACAATTTGGAGTGGTCAATCTGCCTGCCATGCATGTTTTTGGAGTGTGGGAGGAAACCGGAGGACCCGGAGAAAACCCACGCGGGTCCGGGGAGAACATGCAAACTCCACACAGGGAGGCCGGACCGGGACGCGAACCGGCGACCTATGCACTGTGAAGCCGGTGTGCTAACCACTCGACTACCGGGCCGCCCAGCATGACATTATTATTATTATTATTATTATTATTATTATTATTATTATTATTATTATTATTATTATTATTATTATTATTATTATTATTATTATTATTGAGGATAACCCTAGGTAGGCTCACAGAGGAGAATTGGGCCCGTGGCAGGTACAGAGCTGACACCTCTCGGCGAGATGCTATCAATGCAGCTGTTAAATAGACAAACAAACTGCGGA
Organism: Hippocampus bargibanti; assembly: GCF_051943395.1. Taxonomy (NCBI): domain Eukaryota; kingdom Metazoa; phylum Chordata; class Actinopteri; order Syngnathiformes; family Syngnathidae; genus Hippocampus; species Hippocampus bargibanti. The sequence goes on from NC_142747.1 coordinate 12,559,756, forward strand.
AAGCGTTTTTCACCACAACAGTACAATTAGCGACGCTACGTTCACGGTGCATACACGAAACGTTCAACATTAAGTTACTTCGTCAATGTGTGCAGCGAAGGAACTGGAGCGAACGCAGGCAGAATTTCATCTGTCAGCCGCCGGCCGAGAAAACCCTCTCGCACCAGCCGGCTTCCGGGGATTGAGAGTCTACATCGGCTGACGGGTGACGGCACGGCAGTCATCGCTTCTGTGGTTCGGCCAGGGTGGAAAGGGCGAACTAGCACATCTTCGCCGATATCCGCCTTTCGATTTTGGACACTTCGATATGTCGAGAAAACTACAGCGGACGGAAATCTGCGCTGACTGCAGTGCGCCAGGTAGAGAATCGAAATGCACGGGGATATTGTTAGCCGGTTGTATCGGAGCAGTACTTGGGGAAAACGACACGTTTAGAAGAATGGGGCCGAGGTAGGAAGCTCTTTCTATGGCTTGGGAGAGCAGGAAAACGGCCAGTGCTTCGAAGCGTCGTTTAGGCCTCACATATTGTGCGAAAATAGGCGTGTTTTTTAAACGCAAGATAACGTTAGCCAATTGAAGCTAACCATTGTTTTACCCTCGAATGCAGACTTGTAAGTTGATTCGGCAGTATGTACGTACACTGTCGTGTACGTGGTACTGTAGAACATTTGCATCGCCTTTTTTATGTTTGTTTTGATTTTTTGGGGGTGACAGAAACATTCTAGCGGAGCCGAGCAGAGTAAATTGCAGAATTGTTGATTTTCAGTGTTTTTATTTGGATTGTGAAGTACTTGTTTGTTGTGTTTTGAATCGTTTCATGGTCATTGTTGCTCGTTGAGCTAAATCCAAGCTCGATAGCCAACTTTGGCCAAATGACAAGTTTTCCCGAGATGTTACAGTTTATGCATCAAATGTCTGTCACGTGCAGCAATACTGCATAGTTTATATTTCGCAGTTTATTTTAATTATTCGTATAACTAAATAGACAGTCCCGACACATTAAACATGTGTTGAAATTTCATTTGACACAATTATTGTACTGTGAAAATGTACAGTAAATCAATTTATTTGTATTTATTATGTTGCGTGGAAAATCATGTGCGCCAATAACAGTTACACTGTACTTTCTTTTACTTTATCCGGCTACAATGGAAAGAAACCCAACAGCGACATTTATTTGCATCTCTCTGATGTCTAATAATCATGAATATGCATTGTGCGTTTCGTTCGGACTCATGATTATTGGTGCCTGTATTCATTCATGTGTACATGTATACAGCTGCTCTTTGCCTGCTGATACCCCTGTTTGCAATGCATGTGTATTCAAAGCTGTCAAATAGCTACATTGTTCCATTTCTTGGTGGATGCTGGCTACACCTTAATTTATTTTATTTTTTACATGTGTGTTGTGTGTGCCTCTTCTGTGCTGAATTGGTAAATTTAAACGTAATGAGAGTTGCCACCTTCTTCGACTGCTTAGCTCGTCGGCTGTGTTCATGCCCACAAGCACCCTTGTCTAAATGTGCTCTAAATCTACTTCACATATCCGCAATGTTAAACCACACTTTGCATTCGATTTGTGTTGTGCCTGAGACTAGGGCCCCAAGGGCCCTGCTGTAAGAAAAGGTCAGATGAGATCGACACATTCCAGTGCGTTTTATATGTGGCCTGGGATTGGCTGGCGACCAGTTCAGGTGTACTCAGCCTTTCGCCTTAAGTCAGCACCGATATGGCTCCACCCCTTTAGCGGCACAGAGAATGGATGGATGCACTGTTGATGGCTGCTTGTAAAGAAAGTCTTGAACCTGTTAAACCGTTTCTTCGTGTTGAAAGGTGTCATTGTCACATAAACCATGTTTACAAAGCTTTTAAAACCATACATATTGTTGTCTTTCAGACCCGGGCTGGACCAGTATCAACCGAGGTGTACTGATCTGTGATGAATGCTGTTCAGTCCACCGCAGTTTAGGTCGCCATATCTCCATAGTCAAGCACCTGAGGCACAGCGGATGGCCGCCTGCATTAATGCAGGTTAGAATGAGCGACACTGAAGGAAAAAGACATGGATGATTTTTTCAAAATAAGAAGAAATGAATTCTGCCTTGCAGAGTTGCCACCTGTGATGAAAATTTTGATTGGTTCGCAATTTGCAAAAATAATAAGATGCGTTGATACTGACCAACAGTATCGATTTTTCATCAAAAATTGACCCCATGTGCACGCTGTGCCTGACATTGACATTAAATTTTTACATTATGGTAAAAAATAAATAAAATGAATATGGGACTGCAAATTGGCAGGGATTCACTGTACTGATCAAACAAGAGTGTCTGTGTGCTTTATTATTGATGCAATATTTTAAGTGATCAGAGATAATATCAATTTGTTACTCTCAAGTTCTTCCAAGCGTTAAAGTTCTGTTTTACTCGGGTCACTTTGCTTACGCTAGTCAGATGCGTGCTGCTAAATGATTGAATCAAACGCCCTGAACTGCCCTGCTTGTGTATTTGTTCAGATGGTTCAAACGTTGGCTGGCAATGGGGCCAACTCCATATGGGAGCACAGTCTTCTGGATCCCGCTCAAGTGCAGAGCGGTCGAAGGAAACCCAACCCACAGGACAAAGTCCAGTAAGCATCGTCCCTCACTACCTTAAATCCTACTGTAATGTAATACCACAAGTCATTCATTGAGTCATTTTTGTTGACAAAATAATAAAAAAAATAATATGCGGTGACACTGGCTTCTTTACCAAAAATAGTTTTTCAAATATTATGGCCTTAATCTTGTCTTCTGTATTAGTATTACCATCATCAACACTGAGGTGTACATTTTTGTCCAATTTCCCCATGTACAGTCCCACAAAATCAGAGTTCATCAGAGCCAAATATCAGATGCTGGCCTTTGTGCACAAGCTACCCTGCCGCGATGACGACGGCGTGACCACTAAGGACCTCAGTAAAGTGGGTGCACACACGCAAACTAGCTTATTAAAGCCCCATGGCAAAAGTGTAAATGGAATGACAAAGCAGGATGGAATAATGACCCGTGCTGCTGGCTGGCTTCACTGGGCTAATAATATGAATGTGGCTGTTTCTATCTCCGCCACATGTTTTATCACCCCCTCTTGTCTCCTTTTCTCTCCTCGTGGATTCCTCTGCCTTTCATTGTTTTCCTGTCAGCAACTTCACTCAAGTGTGCGAACAGGAAGTTTAGAGACGTGTCTTCGGCTGCTGTCCCTCGGCGCTCAGGCCAACTTCTTTCATCCAGTATGTAAATAACACACAGGACTTCCGAAAGTGACTGCTCTAATTTTGGCCTATTACTTGACAGTCTTTTTTGTCTCCCCAGGAGAAGGGTACTACGCCTCTCCACGTGGCATCTAAGGCAGGGCAAATTTTACAAGCTGAGCTACTAGTGGTGTACGGCGCTGACCCCGGAGCTCCTGACATCAATGGACGCACACCCATGGATTACGCCAGGTAACGCTTGGTAGAACAACGTTGAATCACGCAGCGTGTGCATTAGCATCCGATGTAACCTGTAAAATGTATTCATTAGCTATATTGCTCTTATGTGTTTTAGGCAGGCGGGCCACATTGAGTTAGCCGAGCGATTGGTTGAATGCCAATATGAGTTGACGGACAGGTTGGCCTTCTACCTTTGTGGCCGGCGCCCAGGTAAGCCATTGCAGTAACAGGCACTTGTCATACAAATTTAGTTGTACAATTAGATGTGTGTGTTTTTTCTTTCAGATCACAAGAATGGCCATTATATCATCCCTCAAATGGCAGACAGGTATGGACCAAAAATTTGGTGTTTTCCAGCCTTTTTATTTTTAGTATAAAACAGCCTTTGGATTCATGCAGTTTGATGCAGTTGAGTACTCTGACCAGAGGGTGGCGCCACACTATATTTTAGCCCACTATTAAAAGTCAATCAAATCGGCGATTTGGGCATTGCAAGTAAATATTTAAATATTATGTGTTTGCATTTTTTATTTTCATCAACAGGAAACTTGATATAATGGCCAATAAGTGCGCAATCAAACATTTGCAGCGCTGACAAAAGACGCAGAATGGTTGACAGCCCAATTTGCATGACACGTCACTCATTTTAAACACTTTTTGTTGCCGAACAGAACGTTATTGTAGGACCCGCCTCCCACGTCACTCGATCTATTGAATGGTATCTGTGGATGATGACAGTCTAAGCCGGTTCTCCACCCTTCTCTGTCTATTTCCTTCTTTGGCTCACTCGTTTTCTGTTCTCTCCATTTTGCTTCGCTCGATGGAGCCAGAGCGCGACCTAAGTGCCCGACACAGAGGTATCTTTACTTTCTTGTTCTTCTTCCCATCCCAGAATCTCTCTTCATTTTAAGCACCATTTCCGCAACCCTATGTGTTGTACATTCCCTCATTGGACAAAGAGCTTTCAAAGCGGGAGGCAAAACTAGGAAAAGAAGCAACAGATTAATTAGGGTTCATTAATAAATTAGCGAGGCAACAGCTTGGCAACTTTTGCCTGCCCAGCTGTGCCTTTCACCACCTCAAGTTCATCCTCCCTTTGGAGATGGTAAATCCATCCAAATCATAATGTGCTTGTGATCTCTGTCTCCCCGCTTCCTTATCTCTTACTCATTTTTTCTTAACGCCATGTTGTCCAACATGTTCCCCACAATGTTCAGCACCTTCCCTCCCACTGTGTGTCTACTCGGCGGTGTACATACTTGTGCTGTGTGCTACCATTTTACTGTTTTTTATTGTTTGCTTTGTTTTGTTTTTGTAGTCTGGACCTCTCCGAACTCGCAAAGGCAGCCAAGAAAAAGCTGCAAGCGGTGAGTTGATTCGGGGAAAATCAATCAGATTGAGTCAACATATGAATTTTGTCAGTTGGGATGTTGTTTTTCAATATCTTTTTTGTCACTGTTACTGTTCTTCAAAGGACATCTCCTTCGTCTCTTTGGGTGTTTTTTTTAATGAGATGATATTTATAGATATTTATCTGCTGTCTGACAGCTTAATAATCGCCTCTTTGAGGAGCTTGCTATGGATGTCTATGACGAAGTGGATCGCAGAGAAAACGATGCAGGTGAGCCTTCTTGGTGGCAAAAATAAAGTATTATTCTTCTGTTGACCTTTGCTAAATACCTGCTTGAATTTTAACAGTCGAAGATTTTTGACATGGATCAATTCAAAATAGGCAAACGTATTGACTTGTTGACATTGAAAATTAGAAAGTAATTTTGAAGCTAAGGGAAAAAAAAGGTTTTGGGAGTGAGGGAGGAGAAATAAGAGGGGAGGAGTAAAAAATGTCTTGGATGTCTCAAAGCCAGCTAAATCCTTCTATGTTGAAAAGGAGCACTCATTTTTTTCTTTTATTATTGCACTCGGGGTAAGTGGCAAGGACACACGGGCACACACACTGACCTGACAAGGGCTCACAACACAATTGTGCATGTTGCAGGATCTGTATTTGCAGTCTACAATTATTTTTTTTGAGGATTTCGCTGACTGAGACATCCAAGACATTTTTTACTGAACCACACACATTTATTTTTGGTACTCTTGCATGTGTTTCCAGTGTGGCTTACGACACAGAACCACAGTACTCTGGTTACGGAGCGAAGCGCTGTGCCTTTCTTACCAGTCAACCCTGAGTACTCGGCCACGCGAAACCAGGTAAACCAACACACATGCACACTTTTGTTGAAATAATCGTGATAAAATGCAGCGTGGTCTGTCTTTATTTTTAGTTTAATAATTTATTTTAATAAACATATGTGTGTGAAATGGACAGTTCTGAGAAAGTGGGTCTGTGAGGAACATTTTTTCCTCACAATTGAGCTTATTTTTTTTGCAATGAAATGTACTGGCTTTTTGGAACCAGATTCTATAGATACGTTGATACCAGAATTATAACATTAGTTTAACTCCATAGTAAGCTTTTTTCTAGTCTGTAACATGCTTTTGCTCAGATTCATGTGTTTATTCACTAATCATAATTGCATGTGTGCATGTATGTGTGTTCCAAACATTCAGTATGACTGTATTTTTCCGTAGCACATGGTCATTTACCACAGTAGTCTCACTTGCAGTGAACCGTGGGCACTAAAATTGAATATTATGCTGCAAAACCAATGAAACATGATATATTTCAGCTGAGTTTTAGCTCAGCGATGTCACATTTGTTTTTATTTTTTTTAATATGTTCCTAATATGTTTCCACTTTCTTTTCTAGGGTCGTCAGAAACTTGCACGTTTCAATGCTCGGGAGTTTGCTACTCTCATCATTGACATCCTTAGTGATGCCAAAAGGAGACAGCAAGGGAAAGGTCTCAGCAGTCCAACTGGTGAGGAATTGGGGGGGGGGGGGGGTTGACTATTCTTTGTTTTGATTGAATATTTTTGAATTGTGATTATTGAATACAATACACTATACATTTATTTTAACTACCCACAGAGTTGCCAGCAACAGCAATAGTATAATTTGTCATATATTATGTAATATTGATACCTTTGATATTTAGATTTAATCTCTACTTTAAAGCTTTTGAGGTGAGATTCTCATGCATGTTTAATGTTCACCATTGCATAATATTCAAATATTCAGCTCTAAAATGTCCTTTCTTGAAATATTTGCATCAATGTTCTCCACTGATTACAGTCTTTTATTTTTAGACAAAGTATAAAATATTTGAGAAATTGAGAAATATGCAGTGTTCTGAATTGTCTTGAAGTTTCCTCTCATCATCTTCCCTGACACATCGGTGTATATTTTTGATGTTGTGACTCATTTAGCAATTACTGCAAGCAGTCAATCATGTCATGTACTGCTTAGAAAGTTCAATTAAAAAAGGATGGATGTTTTCCCCATAGATCCATTGGACCTCGGATTTGATGATGACCAGCACGACTATGATAGTGTAGCCTCTGATGAAGACACAGACAGCGAGCTGACCACCCAAAATAACAACAACACCCAACGCAACAACCGTGCAAAGGTAGCTAAAACCTATCACCGACTTCAAATATCGAGAAAAAGCTAATAAGTGTGTCCCTGCATGCAACACGGGGAGTGGCCTCTGTGAGTGGTGCCACATAGCTCCCGAGTGACATCATTTGGGGTCCTGTCAGAGAGGCAGTCATTGTTCATTCAGAGAGAGGAAAGGGGAAAAACTGACTTGAGTAGCCCTGGAATAGTGCAGAAATGTAGGGTAATAAATTGTCTTAGACAATGAGATACATTGATTTCTTCATCAATATTCATTTCATTCATTTAAATGTCCCCACTTCAATCAAATGTAGACTATATACAGTGCATACACTCTACATTTCATATTTCATGTCTTTTAAACATTATGTCTGTATTCAGTAATAAGAGTTTCATTAATAAGGTCATTTAACTCATACTTACTATTCATAAAAGATGTGTGAAGGATATTTGTTTTGGTCCACTTTTGGAAAGAGTGCAATGATGTTGCATGTTCCAAGGTCACATGAAGTGGGCAGAGGTAGTGGGTGGTGGATGTTGCATAGAGAGCATGAACATAAGCTCTTCTGTGTTTGTGCGCATGTCCAGTTTTTGGATCAGTTGTGGCTTTGGCCTTCAGGAAGTTGTTCACCGCTTGTGTTTTCACACTGCTTGCCTCTGTTTTGATTAAGGACCATCTCAAGTGAATTCAGAGATATGTTTCGAAATACATTGGAGCTGTTTGAAGCTCACGTCTGGACATGTAAAATATTTTTTTCTGTGTTGTAGAGACATATAGTTATCTGTTTTTCAGTGTTTTGCTTTCCCTAATTTTTGGCTGTGTCGAAAATGTGGTCCAGAGTTCCACTCGGAACCCAGCATGAGTTGCCTCTACCCCAATGTATGAAATATTCAGCGATTTGGGTCGCATTAGCAGTTATGCAGCTAGCACATTTTTTATATGCATTTAGCGAGGCAGGTTTGCCTACAATCTGAGAGTTCATCTTGTCATTGGCTAGTCCGCTAGGGTGGCCGCTCGTTGTTGCCCATGTGTGCTTGCCACGGAAAGGAAACGGAAGAGACAAAGAAAAAGTCAGGGATTATTGCCAATATATGGACAGAGGCGTCTATTTTGCCCATTTCAGACCGCCACATTTTTGTGTCGTAGAAAAACCCACAAGAGCTCCGTAGGATATATTCCCAAGACCTAAGGTTTAAAGCAGATATATTTGTGGCTCAGACATGTAGACTTCTGCATGAATAAGAAATATGTCAAACATTGTGGCTTTCATTTTTTTTTCCAGTTCGTAACAGTTTTATTTGTTGCCAGGGGAGCAGAGTGTAGTTTAAACACATTCATTGAAGACATTTATTTTCCCTTTACCTTGACTCAAAGCTCAGATTTTGCACAAAATAAAAACATACATTTAATCGTCAGTCATTTTGAAAAATGACTTTGTATCCAGTGAACACAGAACAAATGTGCTGATCCACCTTCATATCTTTATTTGTTTCTGTATCATTCCACCTCCCGTCAAGCAGAGTATGGACTCATCTGATTTGTCTGATGGGCCCATCACTCTGCAGGAGTACCTGGAAGTAAAAAAAGCCCTGGCCTCCTCGGAAGCCAAGGTGCAGCAGCTGATGAAAGTCAACAACAACCTCAGTGAGGAACTCAGGCGGCTTCAGAAAGAGGTAGGAAGTGGAAAGGAGACTTGAATATATATACTGCGTGTGTGCGTGTGCGTGTGTGTGTGTGTGTGTGTGTGTGTGTGTGCGTGTGTGTGTGTGTGTATATATATATATATATATATATATATATATATATATATATATATATATATATGTATGTATGTATGTATGTATGTATGTATGTATGTGTGTGTGTGTGTGTGTGTGTGTGTGTGTGTGTGTGTGTGTGTGTGTGTGTGTGTGTGTGTGTGTGTGTGTGTGTGTGTGTGTGTGTGTGTGTGTGTGTGTGTGTGTGTGTGTGTGTGTGTGTGTTTATACACACAGGTAACATCCGATTTACGACCTGCGCGAGTTACGACCACGACCGCCAGACTTTTTTTTTTTAATTCTACGGCTGCCACCGCTACAGCCAGCAACGCGACAGAGACAGAGGTCCGTGAAGGATGATTTACTAAGCTACAACACGAAGCACTGGTCCTAAAAAGAGGACCGGGAGAATAATCAAAAATAAAGAATACAAAAAAACGACGAGTGGGGGGGAGCAATGGGAGCCCCGACAATGGCGAGAAGTAACTTGCACACAGTGGTGCAGAAACGGAACAATCCCAAAAGGATTACGGGATAGGGGGGGATCTCGGACTGAGCACCGAAGACAAAGTCCAGGGTAATACAAAGTACAAATACAAGTTGACAGCGTCCCGTTTTCGTACCCGCTGTCCTGAAGAAGGAAGCGGGGAGGCGTGGCCCCAGCTGTCAATCCGAACGTGTCAATATCGAACAAGTAGGATATTATTTGCCGGAGGAGCATTGCATGACATGAGGATACAAAATAACAGTTTCTTAACAAACGTGTACGACAATTTTCTCCAGCATGACAGCACAGCAATCGGGGGTAGGGAGGGGTGTCCACCGACGCCGAGGCAGAGCGGGTGGGATCGGCGTGACGCAAACGCCGCATCACGCTCACGGTCGGCGTCGCCGCCTCTTTGAGACAGGTGACCTCTTCTGGCTTTTCCGTTGGATGGAATGGAGAGCGATTTTGGGACAGCTGTTTTTTTTTTGACAGCTCGCATGCGTGGGAAGCCGTGCGGATTTTGGTCAGCAGAAAGCATGTGCGTGACACAGTAATAAAGATCAATAATACGAAACATAAAATGATTAACATCACACTAAAAGTTATAAGATTTATAAATGAACTGTCAACATTTTGGTATTAGAATAGTATTCAATCGAAAATGTTGATTAAAAACAACAGATTGACATCATATACGATTCTGTCGTATAGGAGATGCCAGCGTGTTGTCATTTGTTATGATCACGTGATCCACGTGTCAGCCATTTTGAATGCTTTTCGATTTACGGTCGTTTGACTTATGACGGTTTTGTCTTTACGGAACCCGGTCGTAACTCGGATGTTACCTGTATATACATATATACATATAGCGCGCGTTTAACTCATTCACTGCCAGATGATGTGCAAAACTGTCCGCTCCACTGCCAGGTTTTTTTGTCATTTTCGCTCAAATTGCAGAACCTACAGAATATTTAATTTTAGGACTACATACATATTAAATACAGTGTCAGAAACCATAGACTCTCTTCTTTCATCAGAAAAAAATAGTTAATTTCCCAAGTTATATGGGTTTGGAGTTGTCTGAGCTTGAAATGGGGGCGGCTGTACAAAAGGCAAATGCTGCCCCCTCGTGGGAGAGAGAAAGATTGCCAAAGATCTGATCAGCGCTCTATCGGCAGAATAAATTCGGGCATGGCAGTAAATGACTTAAGAACATCAGGAGTATAGTTCAGGCCAATAAGTCTTTAGTTAGATTATGATGTTGAGCATGTAAAAGAATAAGAAATACTGATGAAAGAGCCTCAACAGCTATCTTGTGGTCTCCCACGTTTCCACTTAGTCATATTTGCTTCATTCGTTCACTTTTTGTTGGGGCTTTCAATTCTCTTATTGAATTATCTGAGACTGCATATTGATCGTATTTATTCATATTTGCTTGAACGATATATTGAACAAGCAAAGGGTCGGTCTCCATCTGATTAGCATTTACGGGACGGTTATAATGAACATTTTGATGTGATAGTGAGTTCAAGAAAAATGTTGCTGCTTGAGCATGATGTCATTCTTCGTATATCTTTAATCGTGCCATACTGCAAATCTTTGTGAGATTTTTTTGTTGTTGTCTTTATCGGACTCATTTGAATTGTGTACAGTAAGGTGAACCAATGTGGCTGACAATTAAGGCTTGAGGGTGATTGTGGGAAAAAATAGGAGTCAATTATGACCATAAAAACAATTTCACAACTTAATTAACTCATAACTAGCATCATACCCTTGTGCCAATGCATCCCTGCATGTGGAATATACATTTTATTGGACACTCGCCCCTGTTCCTCCTCAGCACCTAGTCCCTATCTCATGTAGCGTGTCATGACCGCACGTCTACCTCGGCCCACTGATATACATGAGGTCCTTTGCATCCCTCTACTATACCTGTGCATTTGAATGTTTGTCTTGACGATTGAGTTGATGGCCACCCCCCTCCCTTCAACCTCCCCATTTACCTCCCCCCACCCTTCCCGGTTCCCTCCTTCCTGTTATGTAGATCACACGGATGCAGACAGAGAACAGCGCGCTACGGGGTGGCCAGAGCGCTGGGGGTCCAGTGGGCCATGGGGTCGGTGGCCCTGGTGGAGGAGGAGGGACCAGCTGGCTGGGGGGCGGGATGCGAATAGCAATTGGTGGAGGTATGCCTGGATTAGGGAAAGGAGTTGATCACCCAGGACTCACAATGCCCTCCTCAGCCACCCCGCAGTCCCATTCCCATCGGAGAGACCGCCAGGCCTTTTCCATGTATGAACCCGGGGCTGCCCCCAACCCCACGGCTCATGGTCCCCCAGCCCTGGACTCCCCGGCAGCCCGCCTGCAGTCCCTCAACACGGCCAGCGTAAGTTAGAACTTTCCCTTCCTTCTGGAGGCCCGAATTGGCTCTCCTTGGCCTGATTCGTGGGGTGGTAGTCAAATTTCTGTCACCATTTCTCTTTGAATCATTCTCTTTCTGCACTTCCGCTACTCATCTTTGCCTTTTAGAGATACACCGTTGTGTGATTTCCCAAGTACCAACATAATTCAACCAAGTCATGTACCTTTTAGTCATTTGATGGGCAAAATGCTCCTGGTTAGTTCTTTAATTAAAAACCGCGAAGCAATACAATATCCCAAAACATATGGACTTGCCACAACATAGTGACCATTTGCACATACAAAAGCAGTGTTAAATCAACTGTCTTTCAAATCCGTCAGGTCATCCAGCATCAATCAATTGATCACCATATCGTCATACTTCCTCACCCAAAGACTTACCTTGTTTGTCTTTCTGTCTGCCTCCTCACCCGTCTGTCTCATGCTCACTGCAGTGCAGCCATGCATCCTCCGGATGTAAGCATTCTGCCTGTCATTGTTTCGTTTGCCACTCATCTTCGCACTGTGCTTGCCCTCTGCTTATGATGAGCTGTCACACTGGGGAACATCAGTGTCATCTAGTCTTTTTTTAGACAGTGTTATACTGTATGTAACTTTCCACCCGTTAGTTGTGCAGCACGTCTACACAAATGTCTGATAGAAGAGTGACCGTTAGAAGGCGTACTGTGTTGATTACAGCAATCACACCGGCTCTTGCTGACGCTTCATCTTTTTTTCCTGCTTTCTCTCACCCCCTCGCCAATATCACGTTACCTTCCCTCTCTACTAATCTTCTACCCATTATTTTGCCCATTGCTGTCATCCCATCCCTATGCTCCCCTCTGTTCACAGGTGAGGAAGGGTAGTACAGGTGGTTTAACTTCGTATGGAGGACATTTGTCTGGATCTTCAGAAGTGGGCCGATACATGGTGAGCTCGTAAAATTTGTAAGTTTTTTTTAAAGAAACGTCGGAAGTGCACCTCTACCTAGTTCATGTCTATCCTAATATATTATACCCATTAACTCATTCACTGCCAGACAATGTGCAAAAAGGTTTTTGTCATTGTCACTTGAATTCTAGGACCTACAAAATATTGAGTTTAAGGACTACATAAACATTCAATACACTGTCAAAAGCCTTAAACTGTCTTCTTAAAAAAGAGTCAATTCATAAATTAGGTCTGGAGTTACATGAGCTTGAAATGACCAAAATACAATACAATACATACTGTACATATTGGTTTATATAGCGGTTGAACAACAGCTGAAGCTGCAACAAAGCGCTAACATGGGAAAAAAAGAAAATGCTGCCCCCTGGTGGAAAAGAATAAACATTGTTAGACGCCATGGCCAGCGCTTTATCGGCACCCAAGCATGAAAAAAACAAAACCCGAACAAATTCGGGAATGGCGCTCTCTGTCATATTTTCAATTCCTGAATAAATTTGTGAATGGCAGTGAATGAGTTAAGATTGCCAAGCAATTCTTCAGTCATTTGATTGATTACATTTATTGTCGTTTGCCTGTTTGTCCTGTGTGAATGTTCCAAGAAAAAATTGTTTCCAGTGTTGACGCCCAATGACTCTAAACAAGTGATGAGAGATCAATTGTTCAATGAGGTAAATGATCCTGACTCCTGGGGGTGTGTATGTGTCCCTCCCTAGACTTCCAAATCGGATAAGCATGGCAGTGGTACCGACAGCGACTACGACAACACGCAAACGTACGACCCCTCGATAAGGTAAGACTCACTGTATGACACTGCGCACTGAAAATTGCAACAACTGGTATATAAAATACAGTACATTGAAAAATGTCCCAAGATGTTGACGATCGTGTATTTTACTCTTTACTCTAGCATGGGTCGCAGTAGCGAGGAGGACGGGCGTGGGGAGGCTGAGGAGGGGGGCGCTGGTGAGATGGGAGATCCAGACCCCACCTTGCCATGCACGGAGGACGTCATACTTAAGACTGAACAGGTGACCAAGAACATCCAGGAGCTTCTCAGGGCAGCTCAGGAGTTTAAACATGACAGGTGAGATCCCAACACTCCACTAATATTGCAGAAATTATATGTGTGCTAAGTGTGCTTTTTTTTCAATAAATGTAAGCTAACAATGACCATTTTGTGTTTGGGAGCCTTTTACTGAGCGAGTTGCTTGTTCTGTCGCCACAAAGGGACATATGTCTTCTTGTGCCGGTCCGAAGCCCGGATAAATACAGAGGGTTGTGTCAGGAAGGGCATCCGACGTAAAAGCTTGGCCAAACATGCGGATCAAACCTCTAAAGATGGAGGACATTGATTTGCTGTGGCGACCCCTTGAAGGGAAAAGCCAAAAGGAAAAGAAGAAAAAGAAGTATATACAGTATATACATTGATATGGATGCTTGGATTGGATGTACCTTTATTCATCTTGCAGTGGAGAAATTTACATTTCACAGCAGCAAAGTCATGAAAGGAAGAGGAAAGGAAAGAAAGAAGTAGAAAAACAAAATATAGGAGCTGTAGGAAAGGCAGCCGCTCTCGCGGCACCATCTTGATGTAAAAAATAACAAATATGACAACACAAAGAACACAGAGAGTCATTCATTCTTCAGCACTTAGTGTACCGTCTTTGTGACTTAAAGCAGTTCTAGATGAAAGAGGAGAGGATCAAAGCGTCCTTTTCAGCAGTGGATCAGGGACGTCATGGTAGAATGTGCACGTCTACTACAAGCTAAATGTTGAAAGCAAACACCAAGCTGTAGCATCCATTGATGGAAAGAAACTGACTTACATCTCCTGTCCCACATAATACTGCTTCAATTCCAAGCCTTGACAGACAGTATCACATACACATCGGCGCTCTTCGCTAATATTTTAGTGGTTTGCAAAGTAATTTGTTTACAAGTGCATTCCATAACTAAAAAAGAGAACAGTAATGGCAGCATCTGAGTAGCGCCTCTGATTCACAGTTGAAAGGATTGCGTTTAAATCTCTGCTTGAACAAACATTCATGCATAGTTTTGCCGGGATAAGCACGCATCAACAAATGTATTCTTTTACACTGTTTGACAATTGAATTTGTGCACTGTTTTAAATTGAAAATTAAACAAAACAAAATTTGTCGGCTTTTGCAACCTGTCACCAATCTTCCATTTGTGGTTCGATGCAATGTTAAAGTTTTCGACATTCAGCGCAAGCTACCACCAGTCAAAATAAATCTGTGGTGGCACTGGAGGAAATATGTTGCTTTGATTCCGTTGAGACGTTTAAATGTAATCCTTCTCTTCAGCTTTGTACCGTGTTCTGAGAAGATCCACTCTGCTGTCACGGAGATGGCCTCACTCTTTCCCAAAGTAAGTTTCTCCAACTTTGTATTAACTCATTCAATGCTAGACGACGTGCAAAAACGTGTCCACTCCATTGCCAGGGTTTTTGTCATTTTCACTCAAATTGCAGGACTCGCAGAATATTGAGTTTTAGGACTACATAAACATTCAATGCAGCGTAAGAAACCTTCGACTCTCTTCTTTCATCAGAGAAAAAAGAGTTAATTCCTAAATTATATGGGTCTGGAGGTATCTGAGCTTGAAATGGGTTATACAAAATACAATACATGCATATAAATTTCTATTGCGTTTTAACAACAGCTGAAGCTGGAACAAAGCTCTAAAATGGACAAAAGGCATATACTGCCCCTTCATGCAAAGGAAAAACATTACCAGAGGTTTGACCAGCGCTTTATCGCCACCCCCCGCAAGAAGAAAACAAAACCCGAAACAAATTCGTCAATGGCGCTTAACGTCACACTTTTCAATTCCGAAATAAAATCGGGAATGGCAGCAAATGTGTGTTGGTCTCCACGTGATGTGAGATATTTGCTAGCAAAAAGGTCACTCCGTTGGATTAAAAAAATATATATTGACATCAAGTACCGGAAGATCCAGCTGTGGTATTTGCACAAAGATCCTTTCTCAGTCTCCTAATTGTCACATGAAGCAAACACGACAATAAGCTTCACCTTCATCTTTTTGATTTGAAACTAATGTCTTCGAGATACAACAAAAGCAAAAGAATTGACCTTGCTGTTGAATCCTTTCATATCTACGTATTTCCTCCACTTTTTATTTTCCTTGACTCCATTAAAAGCATTTACCCTCATGTCTATTTGTACAGCGCCCAGCCTTGGATGCAGTCCACAGTTCACTCCGCCTATTGGCCTCCAGCGCGTCACGCTTACAGGTGGAGTGCCGCAAGGCGGCGCCCTCGGAGCCCGGCGCTCCCGCGGTGGACTATCAGCTCCTCACTCAGCAGGTCATCCAGTGCGCTTACGACATAGCCAAGGCCGCCAAACAACTGGTCACCATCACTACTCGAGAGAAGAAACAGTGACACACTGCGAAACGCTGAGAAGTAGGGTGGGTAAAAGAGAAAAGGGGGTAGGTCAAGTGTAATCACACGATTGCGGAAAAGATGGTGCGTGTGAGATGGGGGTTGGACTATGCACGGGAAGGAATCAGATAAAAATGTTACGGATGAAATGAGCACAGAAAATGAACGGGCGTCGGGATCCAATGTGAACATGACAGGTTTCTGAACTGGCCGTGTAAGATAAATGGCTTCAAGTGCGATGCCGACAAGGAAGCGTGATGGTGCTGATGTATAGTTCGTTTCAATCCCTGACATATTGCCACTTCCTTTATCCTCCCCTCCGTGCCCGGCGTTCCTCATTCCACCTTCAGCTCAATCACCCGGACCAACATTCAACTGTGACAGCCAGTCTTTTACGCTACTTTTGCCTTACTACCCCAAAACACACCTCGTGCGTCGTCTCCTCCGGTTTGCTCCTGCAAAGGTGCACGTTTCTTTCTCGTCTTTTCCTTTGAACAGGCAGATTTTGAATGGATCGACATCTCTAAAAACAATTAACACTGGAATAATGGGGATGTATTGTTGCTTTTTTATATATTGATGTTATATTGATTTGTTTTATGTTTGTCGTCTCTCTTATGATTTCTCATTTCGTGGCACGGGGGGGGCATTGTTCACCCTCTTAGTGGGATTTATTGTAAACAACCTGTGAAGGGTCCTGAGGATTTCTCAAGCTCTCTTTTGGAGTGACAGTTGCTCCTTTTTAAAGAGACATTCAACTGCCTGAGATTGGTATCAGGTGCCAAAGCTTTTGGATTGAATGGTCAGATCCCCCCCAAAAAAACCCTTGGTCTTGTTTTATGACAGGACCTGGATCGCAATGTTTTAATCAAACCTCAATTGTTTCTTATTGTCCAATTTTATTTTTATGTCTGTGTGTGTGTCTTTTTACCGCTCCAGTGGAATCATCTCATTATTAGTCATTGTCAAATGTTCAGCAGTCCGGAACACCATTACGAGATATGTTTTGCTTATGTCTGGAATTTAGTGTTAACATTGTTTTAGCTGTGTGGTGAGCACAACCAAGCCCTGTGTTTTATTGTTCTTGATTTTGCCTCAGTGTGGTCTTTAGATTTGGCCCACGGAATTTAACAATCTCTGAGGGAAAAGAGCATTGTGAAAACCGATAGTTGGCCTTGTACGGGTGACAAAGCTGGTTGAATTGTAACAAAAGGTGAAGAATTGAACAAGCCCGCCTGGCTTTCTCGCCCTCAAAAACACAGTTGATACTTAACATTTCACCTTGCCAATTCCCATCCAGCACTTTGAATTCACGGACCACCTTGAGCACTTCAACTATTGTCAAATGGGTCATTTGATTTGCTCGCGTCTTATCTGTCGCATGTCTCCGTGGGTGTGAGGGCTGATTGTTTACCATGCCCTAAAACGACTCTTGCAATGTATCATTGCTCGATAATGAATGCCTTTGCACATGATCGTATCCTGTTTGACTGGCTGCAATGTTCTGACTGCTGCAACAATACAACTACAATCGACATGGCTTCTCCCTCGCTATAGTTTGAGACCAGATCCACACACGTGTGTTTGACATACGTATCTAATTGTTAGTCCAAGTGGGCTTTAGGGTGTGAGCGCTATTCACCAAGCATCCTGATATGTTCTACCTTGAGAGTGTGGTAGGAGCAAGATGGAGCTAGAAGGTGTTATTTGAACTGGTTTCTACGGCGATCGGTGCACTCCCCTCAATCATAATTCATGCGTTAGGCGCTTGGTTCAAAGGCTGCCTTATGTGCAGCGTAGTGCAATAGGAGAATGTCTGAAGCATGCTTGGGTTCAGGACTAAAAATCATCTCAGAGTAGCTTGGGGAGGTAGAAAAAAATGCACTTGGTACCTCTTAGTCCGTTGATAAATTGACACTAAGTAGAGTGTGAATGTTGGTTTCATCATAGTACTTTTATCTCTCCATCTGCGCATACTTTTAGCATAAAAACAAACATGGTCATTGGCTGGACAAAGCCTTCCATCAGCCAGTGATTTATTTAAGATGAGCCCAATCCAGAACCACTGGCCGTGCACTGTGGCCCGCCGTGTTTCTGTCCTTGAGCATCGCTCCAAGGGCATACGTTTTGGGAGATGGGTGGTGATGGGAGCATTGTCTTTTAACAGTTAAAAAAAAACACTAATAAAAATGTATAAATGTAGAGACACAGAACAATGACTTAAAAAGGTCAGTTGTAATGGAAACTCATAAGCTCTGTACATTTGTAATAAAATAAAACAAGTTAATTGTCTGTGGTTTTGATGTTTTTTTTCTAGCTATTCAAAGGTCGAATTTATGAGTCTCCGAACGTATTATATAATTACTGTTTACCCTAGTTAAAATTAATGACATGCATTGTTTTACCTCTAAAGATGTCAGTGGCAGCGCACGATTCAATGCAAACTACCAGTGTTAGTTTTCTCGCGTACTTAAAAACGTTCATATGTTAGAAATACATATTTAGTATTATGCAGCAACAATTTGTCCCAAGAAAACATGATCAGGTGACATGATAGTTGTCACACAAATGTGTCAAGACAAATGTACCGTCATACAAAATATACAATTTTGGAATTTTCAGATTGTTAAAAATATGTAAAAAATACACATTTAGTATTATACAGCAACAATTTGTGAAGAAAAACATGATCAGGTGACTTGATAGTGGTTGCACAAATGTGGTGGTGGTTAGGTTGTGTGTGTGTGTGTGTATAATATATATATATATATATATATATATACAGCAAGGGCATTCTCAAGCCGTCCCTTTTTTTGTAAAATGAGGTTGCCCACGTTTGCAGCTGGACATTTCAGTTAACACACAGGTGTCAAAGTCAAGGCCTGGGGGCCAATTTCGGCCCGCCACATCATTTTTTGGGCCCGCGAAAGCAAATCAAACTTGTGAAATTCCATCATGCTTACTAAAAGCCTAAGCAAAATGTCATATTTTTGGATGTTCACCACAATAACAGTCATTATTCTTGACTTCAGTTTTGAGAGCTAGTTATTCATTAATTTGTTGTGCGCTCTATATGTAATATGTGGAGGGGATTAAACATTCTAATGGCTTCCCCAAATTCATAACGGCCCTCGAGAGGAAACCATAACTATAATGTGGCCCGCAGCAAAAAATGACTGACACCCCTGAGTTAACATGTACACAAATGTAGTTCCATCATTTGTCTATATGTACTCATCCGAGCTTGAGGAGCTCGGCAGGAGGACACACTCTTGTCTTCGGCCTCGCTTCCGCCTCCTCTTTCGAATTAGCATCCTTCTATGGATAACATCTGGAAGGGGGGAAGACATGTTTTGTCGTGAAAACGAAATACTACCCAAAAAATGTTTTTCTCTTGATGTTTGCCAAGTAACCAACCTGCCACGCTTTCATAGTCTTGCTGTGGATCGTGCCAGTACAGACTGGGCATGGTCCTCCAGTGGCGGTAGAGGCGCGTGTGCAAAACAGACAGCGTGAGGAGAACTAGCAGGAAGCCCAACGCCGCCGCCGCCCACGCCGCCTCGTTGGACCTGGTCGTCCTCGGCAAGTCGCCGCTCACAAACGTGGCTTGGCCCTCGGAGAGTTTTCGAGCCACGGATTCAAACGGCTCCTTTATTGAGTTCACACCATCTTTTTGTGCTAATTCTCTCTCTGTCAAATCTACGACTTCATTTTCTTTTGTTCGTCTGTCTGCAGCTGGGCTGTGTTTAGCAGAGAATCTCTGTTTCACTGTAGGACTTGTGGGTGCTGACCAGCGTCCACCAGCAACCTCGAAGAGTAAAAGCCTCTGCGTAGGCCCCGACACTCGAGACCCAAAAGGGGTTGCAGGATTGGATGATAAATCCTGATTTTGGATCGCACCTTTCCTCAGACTAGACTGATTTGTACGAAGCCCAATCACTGTGGAGTGTGTCCTTGGTCCATGTGCGCTGCCGTTTTTCAGGTTCCTCAAAACATCAGACCCCTGAAAGGTTCCATTTAATTTCACGTCAACCTGTTTTGGTGGTATCGCGGCCCTTTTCTGCCTCTCCTTCGATTTCCCTTGAGGTTTTTGCCCTTTTTTGTTCTTTGCAGGGGGGACTTTCTCCGCCTTTATCTTTCCTTTCAGCCATGATGAGATTATCTGCTCACAACACTGCCTCACAGACTCCTATGGTTTTGGATAAACAGATGCTTAGAAACATCTCTCAGAGGTAAGGCACTGCACTAGACACATTTGAACTTGAGTTGCTTCATATAAAATGAGCAAATATAAAAGTTTCACAGTTAAAACTAGTATTGCTCTCAGTAAGGAACAATTTTATATCCGAACATCATCAAAATGATTTAAAAAAACAGTTCAAACGCAAACCTTGGGCTCTAAGCGGCGTCCCTCTCGACGTGTGCGTCTGTATCCACGTTGGTTTGTTGCGTGCGTCAACAGAAAGTTGTATTTGCCTCTGATCGGACTACCCGAGATCGTTGTGCTATGCAGCCAATCACAAATGTCGGAAGAGGCTGCAGTAGAAAGCTCCAATGTTCTCCCCCAAGACACCAAGGCTATAGGCTGAAATCAGACATGTTTTGAACTCATTCACTGTCAGATGATGTGCAAAAATGTGTCCACTCCAGTGCCAGGGTTTTTGTCATTGTCACTCGAATTCCAGGACACACAGAATATTGAGTTTTAGGACTACATAAACATTTGACGCAGTGTAAGAAGCCTTAGACTCTTCTTTCATCAGAAAAAAAACAAAAGTTAATGCTCAAGTTATAAGGGTCTGGAGTTATATGAGCTTGAAATGAGGGTGGCTGTCCAAAATACAATGCAATACATACAGATTGGTTTATATAGCACTTTAACAACAGATGAAGCTGGAAGTGCTAACATGTAAAAAAAAAAAAAAAATCTGCCCCCTTGTGGAAGGGAAAAAACATTGCCAGATGTATGGCTAGCACTACACCGACACCCAAGCATGAAAAAACAAAAAACATGCTAATTCGGGAATGGCGCTTTACATCATATTTTTAATTCCCAAATAAATTTTGAATGGTTAAAAGCTAACATTTTATAATCCGATGCGCTTGACATAAGAGTCAATATTTCGATTTCTTGCATGTAGTATTTTAAATCTGTAAAGCTGTCATGTATTGTATTCCCTATAGCGTGGCTCCATCTAGTGGATGCATAACGCCACCACAGCCACTATTGTAGCTTTTATTATATGCGCCTTATAATACGGTGCACCCAATACATAAAAACAGTTTTGAAATAGGCCATTCATTGGAGGGGCGCCTTATATTGTGGAAATTTGTGTACGTCTCAACATGTTTTTACACTTATTTTTTTCAACAAAAATTAAATAGATTTCAGCAAATAACGGACAGCTCCCACATAAAAAATAGTGAATAGTGAATCACAAACATGTAATGCAATGTAAATCATCATTTCACAACCAATGTGTTCGTTTCTCCCTGTTTTTCAGCCTCGTTCCCTAACCATAGATTTGTTGAGCTCTGGGTGAGGAGTGACGATGTAGTCGTGTAGACACGATCGAGCCAGGGTGGACACTAGCGCACGCTCGCTGAAAGCTGCACAGGGATGGTAGAGCAACACGGTAGCGCCATGCTGGTAAACACACGGCAAAGAGACATAAGAGACCAAATATGATCCATTTCTGGTTGAAACAGATTTAAAAAAAAAAAAATCCACTAGAGGTTATAAGTTACTCACATGCAGGTTATTAAGCCACCGTTGAGGAGGACAGTACAGGTACTCTCCACTCTGTGCCCTGACTGGCCTGAAAGCACCACTGTAATGCACACAGCATAGATGCAGTCAAATAATGTAACAAGCTATTTCAATTTGATCAAAAATTGTGCTTTCAAGAGCAGAAATGCTTCAAAGGACAACCAACGTCACCTTTTTGTTTCCTGACATCAGAAAAACGTTTTATAGCATCTAAAATACCCAAAACACGCAGTATGATATTTTTAGTCAAATGCAAAACACCAATAAAAATGACTTAAAGTGTCCAAAAGCTGCAAAAAAAATGAGCTGCGAATTGGGCATTTTCATTAAGTCCCGCCCCCAGTTCGTGACATCACGCCAAGACGTATTGCATTGCTGGAGAATCAAAACAATGGCTTCAGATTCGGAGAATATGCTTTCTTGTTACACATCCATTTATGAATATGATTCAAATAGTTCTGAAGAGGAAAGCATACATGTTTGCAATCGATTAAAGAATTTATTCCGTGCCATTTTGAGGCAACATTGGGGGGAAATGTATCACCAAAAAAAGAGGCAGAAAATGGCGACCAAGCCCCGTGTGAGGAATTAATCAGCCCGTTTCCACAAGCTGATAAATTCCTTACATGGAGCTTGGTCGCCCTCTTCTGGCTCTTTTTGGTGCAACATGACGTTTTCAGACCAAACAAGTACAGCAAAATATATTGACGTGATGGAAGGACTGCTACAATGTGTCTTAATTTCGGTCAGGGGCGTTCCTTCAGTGACGTCACGTACGGACACCAACTCAAAAACAAGACTTCCGGAATATTCAGCGCGAGTCTTAAAACGTAAAATATAGCTATATGCGGTGGAATCTTGGTAAAATACACTCAGTAGAAGTCATTTGACGGCAGTTTAATGTTTATATAAACATGTTTAAGGCTTGTAGAAGTAACCCGTATTCATGGTTTGTACTGAAAAATAAACATTTCATAAAATATATGCACACGTACAACTGGAGAGAATACCACATATGTTACGACAAAAATGTTTGTCTGTACCGTTTGTAACTCAAATATTCGTAAGTATAGGAGTGTGTATGTATACCAGTGGATGATAGATGACGGGAAATCATATCAATACATGCGTCTGAATATTAAGCACTAGGATAACGTACAAATCTGCACAGGATTGAAATGCAAACCATAAAACTGCACCACATAAATCACAAATAATAATATTAAATATTAAATAATAAATGTTAATAAATAATAAATGTTAATAAATAATAATAATAATACATCCTTTACAGTCGATAAGGTGTCGATGATCATTTTTTTCATGCAAGCTAAATTGCTCTAACAATGTAAAAACACAATATTACCTGTTGGGGATGCTGTGGCGGTAGGAAATGGATTCAGTCATGCAGACTTGCCAGGAAAGCTGTTAAAAAAAAGTGGTCACAAATAACCCTCCTGCTCTGTCAGTTTAACCTGGAGCATACACACGTGGCAGAAATGAAGATTAAAAAAACTCTTAATCATCTATGTGCTAAATGATTCCATTCAACAACTATTAGAATAGATTAAAAATATATTTACTCTCATTTCAACTGAATTTTAGAGGTGTCCATTTGATCCGCAACATAACATGACTGTCCAGCGTATTTAGTATTCAATAGAGCCAGTGAACCGTCACCCACACTGTTATCAAGTGGACAGTCTGAACATTATTTTGGAGTGACCATCAAAGGCAGAAACTAAAGAGTGTGTGTATTTTCAGAATTTAAATTAAGACTTTTGATCAATGATGACCAAAAGAGTACTGTTGTTGACATTTGAAAGACGCCGCGTCATAGTGGAGCACCAAAGGTCAGGGGACACTCAATGTATTGTGACCTTTTGGCACTTAGATCACCCTATGTAATGAAGGTAGCATATTGGGTAAACATTGAGCTTGTTTGAATGTTTGCTCACCTCGGGATCATACACTGTGACAACACTGGGGAGTCTCTGTGAGGGGCAAAGAATAAAAAAATGGCTCAAGATTTGAGACAGCATTGTGAAAAGGGGTTTATAGTACCCCAGGAGTGACAGTCTAATGCTGTGGGACGTGACATACAACACATTCAGACAGATGCACCATTTAGACTCCACATTAAGACCCCTACGGACTGATTCCACATTTTAAATTATTAAATTTATTATTATTATTAAGTAACTTATGACCCTGCACAGATAGTAATAGGTAATAATAATAAGGAAGCTTATAATCATTCTATTAATAATCATTCTATTACTTTGAAATGCAAGTCAATATTGGTATCAAATGCATTGAAGTTTATCTTAAAGAACAAGTCTTACATAATGTAACAAGTATATTACTCAGACTTTATCTGCCGTATCCATGGTTACCTGTGTGTAGTCTAACCAGGCATCAGTAGCAGGACAGCCCCAGTAGATGGGATCCGTCGGTAGATCTCTTTCCAAAAGCAGCTACGCAAGACAATTTTCACGATATGATTCAGTCACGGGTTGGAACGATTATCAACATTAAAATTATACTAATATAAATCCTGACCTTTCCATTGTCACATTCGGGGGTCAGATACTCAGAGTCGACGTGCCGGTCGAAAAAGAACCACAATGCGACCAAAACGGCCACCGTGTGGTTCGGCATGCTCGGCAGTCACCCAGGTGGGAAGTTGAAAAAAATGCCATTAAATGTCAGACTACTGCAGTTACGAAAAGAACGAAAGCAAGTTCTAAAACTTAGCAACACATATTCTCA
Organism: Hippocampus bargibanti; assembly: GCF_051943395.1. Classification (NCBI taxonomy): domain Eukaryota; kingdom Metazoa; phylum Chordata; class Actinopteri; order Syngnathiformes; family Syngnathidae; genus Hippocampus; species Hippocampus bargibanti. Next base: position 12,584,309 of record NC_142747.1, read on the forward strand.
GAACAAAAGGCGCGGAGAAATGACAAAAACGGTACCATGCAAATCGAGTCGTTCCGTTTTCTTGGTTTCAGATCATGTCGTCTCCCATTTCTTACTTTCAGACGATGAGCAAAGTTTTGCACTTTGTAACCCATACAACGAGACGTTTTGCTTAACATTGAAAGTGAGCATAACAAATGCAAGACCCAACGTCAATAGCGGAAGTATTATTTTACTTTCAAAATAAAGTGGGCGTCATTAACTGACTAACAATTTGACGCATTTTATCGGTTTATAAAAATGAATTTAGTAATTACATGTCTAATATTCCAAGTATACCTCTACAGTTCAATCGATTTTCCCTTTAAGGTAAACATTTAAGCTGTAATTCTGAAAGTGTACTGATTGAAGTTGATGACATCTGTTTAGTTCGCCGCGTCAGTATGGAAGGTGGAAGGAAGCACATTTACATGTACTATTTAACTACAGTAGTGTGCAAAAATAATGTATCAACTATAAATTATTTTTCAACTCACACATTTTACACAACATGTGCTGTTGTTTTACTATTTACGGTAGTTTTTCTTTTTTGTGTGTTCTTGTTGAGTATACATTGACCGCCTTATTCTCCCACCACAGTGAATTGCATGAATACTTAATGTCTGGCAACAGTTCAATTGAAGAAACAAATAGGGGTCATGGCCTGGTAACTGCAGGGACCTAAATAAATGAAACAACAAACAATACGTCCACTTTCAACAGCGCTTTTCCTGAACAGGGTCACTGGAATTGTTGGGGCCCGAATTGGTTGCCAAACAGTGTAAGGGCGCAAATAGGTTGCCAACCAATCAAAGGTCACACATAGAGGAACAACAATTCACGCTCACGATGACACCCAGGGAGAAGTGAGTGTTCCATTATACAATGCCTGTTTTTGGAATTCGTGAGAAAATGAGAGTACCTGGAGAAAACCTGCGGGGTGAACATGGAAACTCCACATAACAAGGCCTGAATTGAACCTTACACGTCTGCACTGTGAGGCAAATTTGATAACCAGTTGATCACTGTTCTGCCCAATTAAAATAAGATAAAACAAATAAAAATAATAAAATTAAACAATTTTAGAAGGATGTCTCTTACAAGAATAACTGATTTGGATAATGGATACAGTACGGGTATTGCATTGCCACGAGTGTTGCAGGACTTTCAACATCCACTTTGAGTTTGTGGTTAACAGTTTTTTTGACAGGATGCAGCATGAACACTCCAAATTAATGCAGAACTTGCATGTGTATCACCTCTAATATGTTATGTTGCTAAGAAACCAAGTCGTACTGTTTTGTCTATTTCATAACCGACATTTCCTGATTCCGACAGTACAAACTTGTCACTACGGGTAGCGGAGCAAGCATTACCTGTTTGCACAGGTAAATGTTTTTTTTTGTGGTTTTCAAAATAAAGTCCTACACTCAACATTTAATGCCTAAAATGCATGTCAGTCATGTACTAATGGATACAGAAATTGCAGTGATGAATTACATTGTTTGGTGCACTGTGTTTTAACTTTCTTGATATTTTTAGAATCATAATTAATTGAAATTTCATTTATTTTGAAACATCCCTTGCCAGGCCCAACAGATCACACATTTTTACAACCCAGCCCTAGCATTCATGTAGATTTCACTCACCTACATTCTCAAACCTGGACTGAGGGTGTGTTTCGGAGGCTTCCTCGGCAGAGAAGGGTGGACGTCAATGGAGTTCCCTCTCACTCAAGGTTATTTTATTCAATTGACATTCTTTAATCTGCCAATATGTTTTAGCTCACAGAACTAGGAAACGTACAGTTACTTTTTGAAATCTGTCAGATTTTTTTTTTCAGGAGTAACGATGACATTTTATTGCATGGGCATTTCATGTGTTGAAAGGGGTGTGGCGCACTACAAGATTATGTTCATCCAATAAGGTTATTCTTGAGGTTTATTGCAAATGGCATGCAGAAGCTTTTCACTTTTCAGTGAACAGAGTGTTAATTCTAGCATTAAATACCGTTGATTAACACTTTCAGGGACAGGGGTTACTACAGTGGATATCTTATCATGTTATCAGGTTACAGAGTGTACGTTAGCCTTAAAAGACCAGCTCTCAATTACGGAAGTATGAGTAATTCCATGAAAATGGTGTACTTTTAAATGCTAATTCAATTTGTGGACCACTGTAAATGTTAATTTCAAAGCCTGTCTGAAGTGGTGTTTATGTGATATGACCTTTTGTGTGTACCATAGCTCCTGGTGGAGCTGCAAGTGTGGAGGAACCAGTGGCCATCCTTCCTGGTCGGTTGGGGTCAGTCATTGAGGAAATAGAGCCTGTTGAAATAGAGGAGCGTGATGATGACAAATGTAATCCTTCAGAAACGACATCTTGCCAGGTAGGTATTCATACGGAATCGGTTGGTTGATTGTGATGAACAGTGACAACTACGTGATTTTTTTTATTAGGCCCCATACTCATATGACAGTTCTCCATCATCCTCTGACAGCGAGGATAAATATAAGATGGAAAAGAAGAAGAAGAAACTGAAGAAGAAGAGGAAAAAGAAAGTATGTGGTTTGATAACATTCTTACTTCTATAGTAGAGATAAAGTTTCAATCAGATTACGCCTAAACTACTTAAACTGATTTTGAAAAAATATTTTGGGCGAATGGTACAATAAAGAACCACTTCACTTTTCAGTGATGCGGCATGCAAATTAGAGACACTTTTGTCAATAGGTAATACCTGCATCTCAATACCAATATAAAATAAAATAAATTGTTTGTTGCAATGAGGTGAAGTGAATTTGAAAATTTCCACAAAGAGTTAATGAAGATTTTATTTCATTACATTTTTACATTGCATGCATGTATGTAAGATTTTTAAGAAGAAATAGAAAAGATATCAAATATAAACAAAATGTTGCTTTTAAAAACGGCAGCGTATTTTATGGGGCAGTAACCCAAGACTTTTATAGCCTCCTCAGGGTGCACCTCGCCTTGGATCAAATGAATACTGTACACTTCTGGCTTCACTCGACCAAACTGGTCAGGCTTGTAATTAATGTGTTTGTAGAAAGCAGAGCAATTGCACTTTGTGATGAGTACAATAGGCTGTCTACATAGCTGCAATGGGTGGATTTGTACATGTTTGTATGTTTGCTAAGTGTGTGAGGAGCCCTTCCCTTTTTACACTATGCAGCAATGTCAAAGATCTTTTTGACATGGATGAAAAAAAACAAAAATAAACGTGCTAAAAAAATCACTCTCTTTTGACAGGATTCCAGTTCTTCTTCTTCCTCCTCCTCCTCCTCCTCTTCCTCCTCCTCTTCCAGCAGCTCTTCAGACAGCGAGAGTGAGGTAAGTTAGATCATCTACGAGTTCAAATATTGCTTCGGCATGTCTGCCATCAAATGTCATCACAGGTTGTTCAGAACCAAACAGTTCCCATCCAGATAACTCGGCAAACACATCTTTGCAGAAATACAACAATTCCAAATTTGCAGCCATGTGCACGGCTCTTATGTTATGCACACAAAATCCAAATGATTGCATATTGGGGATGAGTGAGCATGTGTGATTTGTTTATGTGACATATTAACTACTGTATTCTAAATACGCATTTCGGCTCACCACGAATGACTATAGCAAAAAAAAAGATATCTGAAAGTGAAAACATGTGAAGACAGTTTTCCACCAGAGGCATTTGTATGCGAGTGGGAGGGCTGAGTGCTGCAAAGGTAAATCTTTGCATTCCAGAAAGGTAGTATAAGTTCAGGGTTCGGATTGCACAGACTATTAAATTAGTCGGCACAGGAGCTAAGGTCATGTATTTGTGTTCAGGAGGTATCAGACTGAGGGGAGGGCGATTCCACACACCCATTTGGAATGTATAAAATAGACATGTTGTAACAATGAACTGGTTTTCAATGTTGTTTTTTGACTGGCCGAGGGTGAACAAAACAGGTGCTCACTCACCTACTGGCATATTTTGGTTTGTTTTGCATGCATCTGAATTATGCACATGCATGCATGATATTTTTGAATGCATGGGAGTGGGGAGGGGGGTGAGTCCGTAATTTAACCTGCATTATTTAATAGGCATTATCTGACTGTGATGTGATCGGGCAGCTGAAGCACGGCCAAAAACGACCTGTTTAACTAGTTGTTAACCCCATATTTTTTTGGGGGGGGATTTGAAATGTATGGACAACTCTGTTTCTGAGTAAATATTCGGTGTACATATCTATATAGATACACAGGTAGATCTCGTAAGTCTCGTAATATCGATATTCTTGGGAGTCTGAAAAAATTTTGATATAACCGGACTATCGATATATCCGATCCTGCGGCATGTAAATTTTCTCCTTGCGTTCATAGAAATAGTATCGTAATAAGCAGTACTATCGATATAACCGATATCGATATAACGAGACTTTACTGTATATTGCATAATTATTTTGAAGGATGACAAGAAAAAGAAGAAGAAAAAGGAGAAGAAGAAAGTGGTGAACGAGTACACATGGGACAGGTTGATCGTAGCACCAACAGGTAGGTGTGCATCTGAAAACTTGGTCACCAAGCAAATTTAAGGAACATCCAACAATAAATGGAATGTATAAATATTCTTATTATTATTAATCATCAGCAGAGATGTTTTTTTTCTCATTTAAATGAATTCTCCATGTCGATCTGCGTTTATTTAGATGAACGAGTGGAAGTTCCTGGGTACACGGACTTAAAACAGGTGAGAGAAAAAGAGAGCGAGTTCCTCATGCTCCTCATCTGACTTTTATTGTTGACATATGCAAACTAGAAGAAAAACACCGCCCTGATATTTGGATACCATGCCCCTAGGTCGGACATTTAGACTGCATTGCATAACGTGTCATCTATATTGACATTAAAGAGAATCTACTTGTATGCAAAATCATATAAGATTGTTTGATTTCTACTGTCCTGTTTCAGGTTTCCAGCGTGACTTACGATTGCAATAACAAAATGGAGAATGAGGATAAGAAAACAAAGAGCAAGGTACATTTTAGCTTTTCGGCCCATAAATGATTGGAGCAATGCCATTGATAGTATTCAATCAATCAAATATCTGATTACTATTGATACAAGAGCTCATGGGGAAATCGGCGCCAGGCATAGAACATTAGAGATAATCAGACCGAGCAATAGAAGTAATCAGATTAGCTTCAGGGAGTAGTCTACTGCTCCCTAAACCTTAGGGCAGGGACCTATCAAAGCAGAGGTCTGGTACTACCACCTCTTTCCATTAAGGATAAACAGTATATAGGGCCAGAGTTACCAGCACAACTTTAGTTCGCTGACGAAGCTCTTTGGATGAGGAGCGAAACGTCCAACACCTTCAAAGAAGTACAGATGACGGCTGAAGAAACCTTTTAATCGATGGACCACTTCTATATATTTGAGAGCCTACACAAATGTATTACATTAACGTTATCTCTTTCGTGAAGTTACGCAAAATTTTCTTTGCACTCGAGTTGGAATACACAACTGCGGTAAGGGTAGATGAGGCATATGTATATCTTGATTAATGTTTCAGGTTGTCAGGAATGTTTATGGGCAAACAAAAATGTTCATACATTCAACAATGTCTGCATACCGTAGATCAATTTAAAGATGTTAATTAATATTTAATTCAGTCACTGCCATTCACAAATTTATTCTGGAATTGAAAATGTGACGTAGAGCGCCATTCCCAAATTAGTTCAGGTTTGGTTTTTTTCTTCCTTGGGTGTCGATAATGCCCTGGCCAGACCTTTGGCAATGTTTTTTTTCCCTTCTACAAGGGGGCGGAATTTCTCTTTTTTACATGTTAGCGCTTTGTTCCAGCTTCAGCTGTTGTTAAAGCGCTATATAAACCAATATGTATGTACTGCATTTTTGGACAGCCGCCCTCATTTCAAGCGAATATAACTCCAGACCCATATAACTTAGGAATTAACTCTTTTTTCAGATGAAGGAAGAGAGTCTAGGGTTTCTTACACTGCATTGAATATGTAATCCTAAAACTCAATGTTCTGTGGGTCCTGGAATTCGAGTGACAATGACAAAAACCCTGGGCCTGGAGTGGATGCATATTTGCACGTCTGGCAGTGAATGAGTTAAAAATGAGCTTGTATTAAGACACATGAATTTCATTGATACAATTTTTTCCCAAGACACATGAATTTCATTGATACAATTTTTTCCCCAGGATTCCTCTTCATCGGACAATGACAAGAAGAAGAAAAAGGACACGAAGAAGAAGAAAAAGAAAGACAAGAAGAAGAAAAAGAAGAAAGACAAAAAGGTACAGATATGTCAAAGTATTATTTGGAATAAAAAACAATCATAAATGAAATCGAGAAATGAATAGTGTGTTGACATCAATCAATATTTTTGTCTGCTTTTATTTTGCAGCATTCCTCATGCTCGTCATCTGATAGTTCTTCCTCTGATAGTGAGGATGAAAAGAAAAAAAAGAAAAAGAAGAAGAAAAAGAAGAAGAAGAAGGTTTTGTCTATTTTATAAAACATGAAAAACAAAATCTGGGTTTACCGATAATTATTCAGATTTGTCTTTTACAGGATTCCAGTTCCTCTTCTTCCTCCTCTTCATCTTCCTCTTTCCTCTTCCTCTTCCTCTTCCTCTTCCTCTTCCTCCTCATCTTCTTCCTCATCCTCTGACAGCGATGATGATAAGAAAAAGAAGAAAAAAGACAAAAAGAAAGACAAGAAAAAGGTACCTTCATGTTGTTATTTTCCTGATGTGTGTCAAGAATACTTACATTTGTGAAAGCACTCCTATTTAAGCTTCACTTATTTGTAAGCTACGGCCTCTCGTATAGTCAACAGCAGATCCTCAAAAAAAGCTTGATCAAAAATGTACGTTAGAATTATTTTCTAACTTTGGCAGGACCGGTCCAGTAAAAGAACACATTAACCCTGCGCATAAACATTTTCATTCATTTTTAATTACTGTATGTTCCGCTCTATAAGGCATTCAATTTTCTTAAAAAGCCGAAAGTGCACCTTATAATTCAATTCACCTTATATATTGATCAATATTCTGATATCTAGGATGTAATATTTTAAATGCTATGTCAAGCGCTTTGTTACAGCAGCAGCGGTTTTGAAAATACTATCTAAATAAATCTGTATTGTATTCCTTTTGCATCACTCCATGATTGTTGCTTACCTTATTATCCGTTGTAAGGCATACCCAAAAGCCTTGATTTTCTTCAAAAGATGACCCTGCGCCTTATATGTGAAGTCATAATCAACAACAACGGGTCTCGCAGCCACGACTCCATTTCCCCCTGTAGAAGAAGTAGTGCTTAACAGGCTCTACTGTAATACCTTATAATGTGGTGTGCCTTATAATTGGAAAACTTTTATAGATTTATATATTATATTTTAAAAACTTTTGTCATTCATTGAAGGTGCGTCTTATACTCTGGTGCACCTTACATATGGAAAAACAAATAAAATACACCATACATTGGGGGTTGCGCCTCATACTCCGGTGCACCTTATATACCTTAAAATTTGGTATATTCTATGCGCCTGATAATGCGCATTTTGAAATTCATTAATGTTGCGCCTTATACTCCATAGCGCCTTATAACACAGAAAATACAGTACAAGCACATTGTAATTACAACAGCATTTGGATTGGATTGGATTGGATTTGCCTTTATTAGTCTCACAGTGGAGAAATTTACATTTCACAGCAGCAAAGTGATGAAAGGAATGAAAGTAGAAAAAGAAATTTTAAACAACTATGAAGTAGAAATGTGACAATGCAAACAATGTCTATGGAATAATTGAAGAACCATATGGGTTGTTATTCACAGAAGGATGCAAAAGAATCACTTTCACCAACAGGTGAGTGCGTCCACTTTTTTCATACACCCAAATCTTTTTTTTTCCTGGATACTCATATTATGATTATCCACAGGAGTTGATGCAACTCAGAAAAGTGATATTGGAGACGCAGCCAAAGATAATTATGACAAGGTGACACTCTCCCTTGACATTGCCTACAATATGACACTCCCTCAACATTAAATAAACATCTTTATATATGTATTTGGGGTGCATGTGCGTTTTCTAGTATAAAGCAGCAGAAGATCCATCTGCAACCTACCAGTTCTTACCAGGTGGTAAGTGTGAATTTCAGCTCATCAAGTTTCCAGTTCATGTTTTGTGGACAGAAGAGCGAGAACATGCTAACTCTTGAAAGCAGAATCACTGACACGGCGCACCGAGGAGGGCCACCTGAGTGATGATGAGCGAGAGGGAGGGGACGAGAACCAGATGAAGAAGAAAAAGAAGCTGAAGAAGAAGAAGATAAAGGTGATCATCGTGTGTGCATTTGAATGGATTAAGTCTTAAAACAAGTTTTGGATTAATGGCTTTTTTTTCTGCAATAGGATTCTGGTTCATCTTCGGAGAGTGATGATGAAAAAGACAAGAAGAAGAAGAAAAAGAAGAAGAAGAAAAAGAAGGTACATTCTCAAGTAGTTGGGTTATAAATTAGTCAAAATTTACATTGGACTCTTTTTTTTTCACTCCAGTCGGGTTATTTTTTTTTACCAATTTGTCTTAACTCATTCACTGCCAGACAATGTGCAAAAATGTTTCCACTCCAGTGCCAGGGTTTTTGTCATTGTCACTTGAGTTCCAGGACCCACAGAATATTGAGTTTTAGGACTACATAATAATCACAATAATAATACATTTCATTTATAAGCGCCTTTCAAAACTCTCAAGGACACTTTACAGTCTATTCAATACAGCATAAGAAACCTTAGAATCTTCTTTCATCAGAAAAAAGTTAATTCCTAAATTTAATGGGCCTGGAGTTATATGAGCTTGATCTGAGGGCGGCTGTTCAAAATACAATGCAATACATACATATTGGTTTATATAGCGCTTTAACATCAGCTGAAGCTGGAACAATGCACTAACATGGAAAAAAGGGAAATGCTGCCTCCTGGTGGAAAAGAAAAAAACATTGCCAGAGGCCATGGTCAGCGCTTTATCGGCACCCAAGCATGAAAAAAAAAAACGACCAAATTTGGGAATGCTGCTCTACATCATATTTTCAATTCCCAAATAAATTAGTGAATGGCAGTGAATGAGTTAAGAGTGTAAAACTCCACAAAGGTGCAGCTAACAATTATTGTCTTGTTGATTGAACTCTTGTGTTCCATCTCATTGAAATTAGAGGCATCCTGCATTTAAAATATGCGTGTTCATATGAGATGAGTAAAATTATGCTCTGTCAGAAAAAGCCTGGTGTTGCTAATTGCTGTCAATAAATTGTTTGATTTCATACGTAGGATTCTTCCAGCTCCTCCTCCTCTTCTTCATCTTCTGAGAGCTCTTCCTCAGAGAGTGATGATGAGAAGAAGAAAAAGAAGAAGAAAAAGAAGAAGAAGAAGAAGAAGAAGAAGAAGGCATGTTATCCTTCTAATATCTATTCCCTTTTATTTGCCGTGTGTTGGTTTATGACACTAATTTATACTAAACTGTATTACCAGGATTCCAGTTCTTCGTCGTCATCATCCTCCTCTTCGGACAGTGATGATGACAAGAAGAAGAAGAAGAAAAAAAAGAAGAAGAAGAAGAAGAAGAAGAAAAATAAAAAGGTTTGCTTTTGTCCCTCTTGTATTATCTACTATTATTATTCCTCTGGAAATGTTGCAGCAATATTTTTTTCCTTTATAATGATGATGATTAATTATAGATAAAGCATGTTTCTTAAAATAATCCTCACAGGTCTCCAGTTCTTCCTCTTCCTCATCTGATAGTGATGATGAAAAGAAAAAGAAGAAGAAAAAGTTGAAGAAGAAGAAGAAAAAGAAGGTCTGCCATTTTCCCCCACTTGTATAATCCACTACAGTGTTTCTGCAGGCAGTAGCCACATTTTGTAACTCTCTACAAATCTCTGAACAGGACTCCAGTTCTTCCTCCTCCTCTTCCTCCTCCTCTTCATCTGACAGTGATGATGGCAAGAAGAAGAAAAAAAAGAAGAAGAAGAAGAAGAAGAAGAAGAAGAAGGTAAAAAAAGTAAAGATATACAGTAAAGTCTCGTTATATCGATATTCAAGGGAGTCCGAAAAAATATCGATATAACCGGGACTATCGATATATCCGATATCGATATAACGAGACTTTACTGTATTATTCTATTAATGGAGTCCACTGGGATACATAAATATTAATAAATAAATTTGTTCATAATACTTTATCTATATACAACAGGGTTTAATCATCCTATGGGTGTGTTTTTATTTGTATTTGTGTATTTATTTTGTCAATAGAAGGACAGCTCCTCTGATGAGAGCTCCTCCTCCTGCTCTTCTTCCTCTTCCTCCTCTTCCTCCTCCTCGGACAGTGAGAGTGGCAAGGTGAGACAATTCACAATTGGATTGATGCTTTTTCAGAACTTGAATTATACCTCTTTTTTTTAGAAAAAGAAGAAAAAGGATAAAAAGAAGAAGAAAAAGGGCAAGAAAAAGAAGGTGAGCCAATATGAAATCATGACCAAAAAAAGTTGAATTGTTGGAGTGATTTGTGCTTTCAGTTTTCTTAAAAAAATATACATAGTAGTCTATTGTTACCGAATTCAGCACAATTTAAAATCAAAACTGGAACACATGGATTGCAAATTTGATACCCCAACGTAAACGAAACCAAATATATATGATATAGCTCTTCTAATCTACGAATTGTATGCATAAAATTTTGTGGATACTACTGTGTACAATACTACTTTAAAGTCATTCACCTACTAGCAAATAATGAGGAACTCATTACTTTTATAAAACTTTGGTACCCACACTGCATCAAACTGATATTTAGTCTGTGGAAAGGGTGCTCACCAAATGGTTGCATTTTCATCCAAGCATTCAGATTGTTCTCGTGGTGATAAGAAGAAAAAGAAGAAGGACAAGAAAAAGAAAAAGAAGAAAGACAAGAAGAAGAAAAAGGTCAGTTGGGTTGACTGGTGCCAAAATGGATGAATGATTCTGTGGCTGCTTCTGCTTTCTTTTGTAAAGTGTGGCATTCTTCTATATGTCCAGCATTCAAGCTCCAGTTCTTCAAGTTCCAGTTCCTCCAGTTCTAGTGACAGTGACAAGGAAAACAAAAAGGTCAAGAAGGAAAAGAAGAAAAAAGAGAAAGTAAGTGTAAAAGAAAAAGAAAAGTAAATCTCTCTCTCTCTCTCTCTCTCTCTCTCTCTATATATATATATATATATATATATATATATATATATATATATATATATACACAGTAAAGTCTCGTTATATCGATATCGGTTATATCGATAGTACTGCTTATTACGATACTATTTCTATGAACGCAAGGAGAAAATTTACATGCCGCAGGATCGGATATGTATAAGATGCACCGGAGTATAAGACGCACAGACGCACCCCCCAATGAATGGTGTATTTTCAAACTGTTCCCATATATAAGGCACACCGACCTATAAGGCACAGCTTCAATTAATGAAAAGTTTTCCAAATTTAATGTAAAAATATATATATTTTTCCAAATATAAGGCACACGACATTATAAGGCGTTATAGTAGAGTCGGGGGTTATGCACTACTTCTTTTCCAGGGGGAAATGGAGTTGGTGGCTCCTGACAGGAGTTGCGAGACCTGTTGTGGCTCAATATTACTTCTTATATAATAAGGTGCACCTGCGCATAAGGCACATGGTCATCTTGGGAAGAAAATGAAAGCTTTTGGGTGTGCTTTATACACCATAAAATACGGTACTCCTCTACTATCTTTATTATTGGCAATGAGACACGCCACTTCTTGTCTGCAAAATGTAGATTGTCGGTGCTCTGGTAGATAAGCAGTGTAAAGAGCACAGATGATAAACTATGACTTTTCTCCTCATCATTTATTCCTCCTTCCTTATTTCAGAAAAGTCCTGTTGTTGAGCAAAGTGGTGATCCACAAATGCAGGTGTCTGACCCGGGAACGAGTGGATACTCAGCTTTTAGTAGAAGCTCCAAGCCCGGTGGTGCTCCCGTTATCACATTTCCATTGCTTCCCTCCAAACCTGTTGTAAACCTGGATCCTCTGAGCCTTCCACCCACTTCACTCTCCAATCCGACAATGTCCACAACTGCTGGTGGAGATCGGCCACCCGTTCGCAGACCCTTAAGCCCGATGGAGTCATTGATGGGGAGTACCGGTGCATTTCGGTACAGGGATTCAGGGTCCCGTACTTCCCCTCACCTTAGCTCTACTAGTTTATACAGAAGCACGAGGTCCTACAAGTGATGCGATGTCCAAACTATTCACAGATGACAAGACATGAGGGGAAATTGAATGAGTGCTTCAATGATATATATCACCCTGAGAGAGTCTGATAAAACGTCTCATCCTTAATTAAAGAAAATCTGTGTTTGCAGAGGAATCATTGTGCCGAAAATAGATATTCAATGAAAATGAACTATTCAATGTTTGCTTCAGGAAATAAAACAACTAAATTGTGTTTTGTGTACTCTTTTCATGGGTATTGCTCTTTCTCTCTCTCTCTCTCTCTCTCTCTCTCTCTCTCTCTCTCTCTCTCTCTCTCTCTCTCTCTCTCTCTCTCTCTCTCTCTCTCTCTCTCTCTCTCTCTCTCTCTCTCTCTCTCTCTCTCTCTCTCTCTCTCTCTCTCTCTCTCACACACACACACAACATCACTCCGTGTGTTAGCCCTGTAAGAGTAAAATTCACGGTGCCATGCTTGGTCTAGGGGGCCTTGGCAAACGATTCACCATCAATATTTCCACTAAAAGCCACATTGTCTCTTTGTTGATAGTCTTGGGCAAAGTGTGTATTTAAAATGATGCTGAAAACTTGCCAAAATCCTCAAAGAATTTCTTGGTACATAGATAACGTTGTGGTGATCTTTGTGTCTACACTCTTTAAAAGGTCAATAAGTGATACAGAGCTATATAAGCGATCCGGGTGAGCTGACCTTTTAACTTATGACATGGCTGTTGTGGTTCACAAAAAATGTCATCACGGGTTACTACTCACGTTTTCGCTGATGAAGCCTCTTGGATAGCGGGCGAAACGTCCAACACCTTCGAAAAGGACAGATGACGGCTGAAAAAACCTTCTCATCCATACGCACGTTTTATTTATTGGAAACCGTAATTTGTATTCATTAAACATAACCATGAATGGGTTAATGAAAACCGTACTGATTACGGCAAAACCGGAGTAGTTGTCAGGTATGCCGTATTTTTTATTAAAAATTCTGCTCTAAAGGACAACCGAGTTTTGTCCATCATTTGTAAAATGACTTCTACTGAGCGTATTTTACAAAGATTCCACCGCATATAGCTATATTTTACGTTTTAAGACTCGCGCTGAATATTCCGGAAGTCTTGTTTTTGAGTTGGTGACGAGTCCGTACGTGACGTCACTGAAGGAACGCCCCTGACTGAAAAAAAGGACACATTGTAGCAGTCCTTCCATCACGTGAATGCTTGTTTGGTCTGAAAACCTCATGTTGCGCCAGAAGAGGGCGTCCAAGCTCCATATAAGGAATTTATCAGCCTGCGGAAACGCAATACACTGTCATGTCTACAAGTGGTCACCATTTTCTGCCTCTTTTTGGGTGAGACATTTCCGCCAAAAGTTGCCTCAAAATGGCATAGAATAAATTATTTAATCGATTGCAAACATGTATGCTTCCTCTTCAGAACTATTTGAACCATATTCGTAACTATATGTGTAACAAGGAAGCATATTCTCCGAATCTGAAACCATTGTTTTGATTCTCCATCAATGCAGGACGTCTTGGCGTGACGTCACGAACTGGGTGCGGGACTTTCTGAAAATGCCCAATTCGCAGCTCAATTTTTTTTTAAATCATTTTGGTGTTCATTGAATAGAAATATCATACTACGTGTTTTGGGTATTTTAGATGCTATAAAACGTTTTTCTGATGTCAGTTAGGAAACAAAAAAAGTGACGTCGGTTGTCCTTTAGATTATTGACTGTTTCCAAACTGTTCAAATCAGGACGCGGGATAGAACTCCTCCCACATGTTTGCGTCACCTGAGCATTTTGGTTCCTGGTTGGGTCACGTGGTTTGAGGTGCGGTTGTTTTGACTTTTTTTACCTTCGTCCACCAGTTCAGTGCTCTTTAGCTGCCACCGTAGTCGTAGTTTGGACGAGCACAGCAGCACGATGAGTTTCAATCTAAGTGATGGTAAGATTTCCGTTCAATATGATCTTACATCTTTTGGTTACCAAATAAAATATTGTGAAGTGAAAGTTAATTAAGCAATTTTTTGTTATGCGGTCTTGATCATTGCTCCTTTTTTTACAGCAATGGGCGTTGAGGAAAAGATGACCAAGACAGACGCAAAAACAGATGAAATCAGCTGGCCCTGGAGCAGTAAAAAGGACAAGGTACTTCATTGAAGTAAAATATAACGGCATACAGTACGGGTGACATTACGACTAATTGGTCAGTATTTTGATTAGTTTAGATTACAATGTGTATTTATTTTTTCTTGACTTTTAGAACATAGTGTCTCAACTCCCTCAAATGTGCTGCACGCATGCACTCCTGACACCTAAACTGAAAAATACTAACAGATAATGTAAGACTTAAAGTGAGATCTTAAATGCTTGACATTGTTTCAGGATGGTGACAAATCTAAGTCATCAGACAAAAAGTCGAAAAGCAAAGACGGAAAGAGCAGTGGAAACAAGGATGGGAAGCATAAGGAACATAAAGATGGAAAGAAAAAGGAACATAAGGACGGGAAGAGGTCAGGCACTTCAAGCTCATCCTCTTCCTCCTCCAGCAGCAGCAGCAGCAGTAGCGACGAGGTGAAGCTTTTGTTTTAGCAAAGTTAATTTCTTTTTCAATATATTAGAAACAAACAGAATGCTGCTCGACACTAGTAACATACCTGCCACGCCCTGTTTTGTCTTACTGGTATGTAGCCGCGACAGGTCTCACCTGCTGTGCCACTTTGAACCCCACATACACACCACACCTTCATCCTGCTATCGATGTTCCGTGACTATTTGCAGTCATATTTTGCACCCTTTGTCACAGTCAATCGCTGCAGTTCTCCGTGAGTCACAGTTGTGTGAGCATGACAAAAATGGATGTGAGGGAAAACAAAGAAGTCACATCGTCTCCGAGCAGAGTCTGGCAAAAACATAATCAGACCACATCACTGCTTCAAATGAGGGTCATGAGGAGGTTGTCATTTTAGTGCTTGTGAGGGGCCACTACCGCTGCATTTATTGATAAAATGTACGAGCTTTGGTACTTCAGATGTGCTTGAATTAATTATCTTATTCTTCTGTAGTAAGCTTCTTTCTTGTTGTCATTCCAGGGTTAATGCTTCCCGAGGTGAAAATCCGGTGCAACTCACCATAGATCAACCATACTGAAAGTTTTGTGTATGTTTTACCACAAGGTGGTATTATTTCCTTCTTTTTTTTTGGGTGGGGGGGGGGTGGTGGCAATCAGAAGTCTGTAATTCGTGGTCATTGTTGCCATTTGCTAATATGAAATTAAATCATGATTGAAAATATTTTTTTGTGTTATTTAATATTTTTGCTTTTTTTCGGCCAGAGTGGATGTTTTCTACCTCCCCTTTTAAAAATAAATCCACAGACCAAGGAAATGACGCCAAAGCTTCATGTAAAGACAATACATGACATAAAAAATACTATTCGTTCAGATGACATTGTATATTACTGAACTGACATCAAATGATCTATTATATGGAGAATGAAATAATAATAATAATTATAATTATTATTATTATTATGAATACGTTTCATTTAAGTGCATATACAATATGATTTATTATGTATATATATATATGGCTGTTTCTCTACTGTGTACTGTACCCTGATTACATAGATCCAATCTCAACAGATTGCGGCATAAAAGGCAGGGTACTCACCCTTGAGCAAATACCCAATTTAAATTGTCAGATTTGCGGTTATACAGTACATACTTGTCTCGACGCAACCTCGGGTGCACCCTGCCAATTGCCCAAAGACAGCTGGAGTCGGTTCAGGTATGCTCGCAACCTTTGTGAGTATAACCAAATTATAAAATTGATAGTATTTCATCAAAAGATGGGCCGATAGTGGGGGCGGGGGGGTATATACTTAGTGTTTCTGTTCTTTTCAAATGCAATTAAGAAGGAAGTAATTGTTACTTTTGGTTCATATAATTTCCAGCCTTTCTCGGCCACATAAAAATGCAACGAGCCAGATTTGGCCTCCAGGGTGTGCCATAGACACGGATAAATTATATAGTCCCGAGTTTACGTTCCCTTGTAGTGCAGTGAATATACAGTACATATTTTCGAAAATAGGGGACGATTTTACAACATACCACTAGAGGGTGGAAGTATCACTTCCTCCGATTGGCGTCAACGGTTTCTAAGCAACAGCATCTTGGTCTCAGTCGCTGCCACTGTGGCTTTTCAAGTTCACAGAAGCATTGGCACATAAGCAGGAAGTCAAATTTATGACAAGGTAATATGCAGGAGAGAAGGCAACTTTATTCTTTTGACAGAATGTGAGTACAAGCTGAATAGAAAAAGTATATTAAACACAAACCTGCCAATTGAAGGTCACGCTTTTCAAATTTACAGAGTATCTTCTTGAATATTTCCAATTCACCATACAGGGAACGTAATAACCTTTTATTTTGGATTACTCAAACCGGAAGCTGACATCCCTGATTAAAATTACCACCGGTGCACACACCCGCTGCAGATCGAGCGAGGAAGCATGGAGCGCCTTAGGACGCGTCGGAGACACTCACTAAGACGAAGGGACAGCGATCAGTTGTGACGTGTTTCTAATTTCAGTCACTTGTAGAGAAGTTCGACTCAGTGCAACGAGAACTTCTGAAAACTGTAACTCTATTGACAGGTTAGCGCAACGATTTCACTGAATACTTGGAGTGATCCGCTTAACCAAACGGACGGGTGTCGTGGGGTGAGACACGCCAACACGTAGTCAGCGACCGGTGAACCGCACCGGAAATGAATTGGGATTCCTTTTGGACCGTGCATGTGAACATTTCACTGTGTTTTGGACTAATAGAGTGGCTGGTGCGCGCTGCGTAAAACCCCCACTTGTCACATGCGATTACAAGGACGAGTTTTCTTCAAGAAAGCTGCGCGGTGCACAGGACTGAACGGCTCGGAACAATGGTGAAGTTTCATAACTCGGACCTGTGGATAGCCTGGTTTGTCATTTTCTGCATGGAGGGTGAGTCTTCATTCAAAAAAATCATCACTTTTTTGTTGGCAGAGTGGAACACAGTACGCATCGGTACAAACCTACTGTTTATTGTTGCAGTAAAGATGTAGGAAAAACTACAGACACGCAGCCTGCAGCGTCTGACAGTGTGGCAGAAGAAATTACTTTATTACAATACATCAAAGAATCTTAGTACAGTAACAGTTATATAAGAAACATGCATTCAAAACAGCAGCAACACTTTGTGAGCAATTTTAGAGCACTTTTTAGAATAATAATAAGTGATGATGATGATGATGATAATAATTAGAAAAATAGCAATCAAATTTCAGTCATCTGGTCAAATATGTAAATTAATTGGAAATTCCGAATGTGATGTGGAATTGAGGCATTGGACTTATCTACATCTCCCATTCGACTTAAAACTCATTTTACCCGGCAGTCATTTCCATCAAACTAAAGCGAAAGAATGCAATGTTTCTGTCTATGATGCTTTGGACTACGCGCTTTGATCCCATGCGCGCTTTCTGTGCATGGAACATTTTTACTATTGTGGCTCGGTGTTCTTTCGATGCAGTTGCTGTGGGGCCTTTATCATATTACTTTTATTAAGTCCTATAGGCCTGATGTCTTCCAGTATATTAAATCGAGTGACTCAATGACATGTTTTCAGTACATCAGGCTTTCTTCCAATCTGAGTATTAGATCTCTTCTGTGTCTTGTGCATTCAGCCTTGCTCTCTGTAGTTACGTTGTATTTTCCTCCATAAAGCCTTTATTTTCACCTTCTGTGTCATATCTGCTATAGGTGACAATGGAAGTAGTCACTCTCTCTTACTGTCTCTCTCTTTCTCCTCCCATGCATTGCAACAGATACACAAAAGTTGGCGAGTCGATACAATTTGAAATAAACACTAAGGTAGGGTTGTTAAATTGTTAGACTGTGCTGGTAATTACACCAGATGAACGACTAACCCGCCGGCGTGTGGCCTGAACACGATTGTTAATTTACCATCTATTTTAAAACAGGAAAAGAAAGAAGAATGGAAGCGGGACAGAAATGGACTGTATTGAATCTGATAGACACTGAACTTTAAATTGAAAAATCTAACTGTGTTTAAACGGAACTAGTTCTGCAGTATCAAATGACAAATCTGTAAAGATGCTTTGATCCTCTCCTCTTTCATCTAGAACTGCTTCATGTAACAAAGAGGGTACAGAAAGTGCTAAAGATGAATGACATATTGTCTTTGTGCTGTCATATTATGTTATTTTTTTGTTGTTGTTCTTTTGACTTCAAGACGGCGCCGCGAGAGTAGCTGCCTTTCCAGCATTTCATGTATTTTGTTTTTCTACTTTCATTCCTTTCACCTTTCCTTTTACTGCTGTGAAATGTAAATGTCTCCACTGCGAGACTAATAAAGGCAAAGGCAAATCCAATCTTTAACTCATTCACTGCCAGACGTGCAAAAATGTGTCCACTTCAGTGCCAGGGTTTTCGTCATTGTCACTTGAATTCCAGGACCCACAGAATTTTGAATTTTAGGAGTAAATAAATATTCAATATAGTGTTGGAAACCATAGACTCTCTTCTTTCTTAAAATAATAATAATAATACTAATAATAATTCCTAAATTATATGGGTCTGGGGTTATATGAGCTTGAATTGAGGGCAGCGGTCCAAAATACAATGCAATACATACATATTGGTTTATATTGAGCTTTAACAACAGCTGAAGCTGAAACAAATCACTAACATGGGGAAAAAAAAGAAATGATGCCCCTTGTGGAAAAGAAAAAAACATTGCCAGAGATCTGGCCAGCGCTTTCTCGGCACCCAAGCATGAAAAAACAAATCTCGAACAAATTCGTGAATGACACTTTCTATTATATTTTAAATTCCTGAATACATTTGGGAATAGTAGTAAATGAGTTCAAAAATACATTTGGCTCACACCAGGTTTTGACAACAAGCAAAAGTATGATACAAATTGCTCCCTTTTTTTTTACAACTTATGAAGTATGTGCTTTTTTTCCAAATCAAATCATACAACTTAAGATTCATGTTTGTTCCTTGATACACGGAGTGCTTTCATTCAACCCCAATTTCTGTCAAATTATTTTAGTATTAAAAAGATGCGTCTTGGAAAATCTGCTTTATTCTATCTTAAAGCACACTCGAAATGAAACTTCCTTTCTATTGTATATGACTATCTGATCACTGCAGCTGAGCACTTCCTGGAAGGATTGTTGTCATTTAAAATCCCGAATATAATAATTGCGAATGAAAAAGGTCAGGTCATTTTTTTCTGAAAAAAAAAAAACAAAAAACAAAAACAATTCAAAATGGTCCTTCAAATTGGTATATACACACACGCACACTGGTCATTTTTTTCTCCTTGGTTTTTTTTTCTCTCTCCCTTTCTGGCTCTCCCTCGTGCTCTTTCACATAGACGCGCACACATAACAAGCTTGTTATATTGGTTGGTAGTTTGAGCTATTGTGTAACGAAACGGTTGAGATTAAAAAAAAAAAGAAAGAAAACAGAACACTACAGCCATTTTTCATCCTTGAATTTCATCCGTGTCAAAATGCCAAGTTTCCAAGGCCATTGAGTAAAAATCAACAGCAAGCGATTTGAAGGACAGGTCCATCTCTTCACTCTTGTGTCTCAGCAGGGGAGTCACAAGTGTCTCTATAAATAAATTCCAGCGTATCGATTCTCGTTGCTTGTATTGGCGGCGTGTACTGACCTCAACGCTTTGCATGTCACAATTTGTTATTGATTGATCGCCTGATTATGTCAGCAAGGCATAGTTTGCTGCGGTATTTTTCTGACCTTTACTTCAAATCCGTGGAAATGCTGCATTATGTGCGGGGGTGTTGGCATTATCCCACCATAAAAATAGTGAAATGTGTTGTTGGTTTTTTTCTTTCTTGTAAAAAAAATCAACCAATTTGTTTATATGCAAGTATCCACTTCACCCAAACAGCTAATTTAGAACCCCCTTGGTTAACTTCATCTGATATTTAATCTGGGAAAAAGCCATGCCTGTATTTGCTATAATAATGTATTGCTATAATAATATTTGCATAGCTATAATAATAAAACATTTTATTTCTAAGTGCCTTTCAAAACTCAGACACTTTACAGTTCTTGACAAGTGTAATTTGGCAGTTTGTTGACTGCATTGGATTTGCCTTTATTAGTCTTGCAGTGGAGAAATGTATATTTCACAGCAGCAAAGTCAAGAAAGGAATGAAAGTAGAAAAAACACAATACATGAGCTGCTGGAAAGGCAACCACTCTTGCGGTGCCGTCTTGAAGTCAAAAGAACAAAAAAAACTAAATAACAAATAACATGACGACACAGAGAGTCATTTATTCTTCAGCACTTTCTGTACCCTCTTTGTTACATGAAGCAGTTGTAGATGAAAGAGGAGAGGAACGTCTCTCAGGGACATCATGGTAGAATGTGCACGTCGACCACAAGCTAAATGTTGAAAGCAAACACTCAGCTGTAGCATCCATTGACGAAAAGAGATTGTCTCACATCTTCTGTCCCACATAAATCCGCTTCAATTCCGAACCGCAACAGTTCCACATACACATCGACGCTCTGCGCTGACGCTCCTTTCTTCTTATCGCCGGCTACTCAAGCCATGCATCCGTCCAGCCGCAGACTGTCCAACAGTACCGACCTTTTTGCTGAACAAAGCAGGGCTGTGAAGATGCTGCCCATTACAGGCGCAAAAAAGCACAATGGCCCCGCCCCTGTGGTGTCCAGCGATGACAGTCGAATGGCACCGACATTCCTTCCATTCAAAAACAGTACTGGCATATTCATGCTGCCGAAAAGGTGCAATCGCTTAGCACACTCTCCTCCTTGATGAATGTCGTGGTCAAAAATGCTGAAAAACAATCCGTATCCATTCCACATGGCGCACAACAACACAAAGTGACAAAAGAAAACACAAAACAAGACAAAAACAACAAAAAAAGCAAAAAAGCAAGGCTCATGAGAGCACTTGCTGACGGCTGCCTACTCAGGTGCCATCTTGGACTCTTGATGTGCGTTCCACTGTTTTTATGCTGAGGTGTCTTGCTTCTATTAGTTTTTGTTAAAAACTTTCAAAAAAGAAGCACATTTACCAAGGCTTACAAAAATAATTGAATCACTCTTTTGAGAACCTGAATTTGACAAGTTACAAAATTGAATTGCAAATAACTTGCATAGTTACATTGAGGAAATGCAGACAAAAATGGCAGCAAGTGGCACAAAAAATGACATCTGTATATTAAAATGTAAACCATTTTTTTTCAAGACATTTTCATTCAATTTTTTTGTCAGGGTTTGACTAAACATAGGCAATTTTATTTTTCGTAAAAAAAGAAAAAGACACTTATCTCAACCGTGATTGGTTGTTACCTAAGCACTGTGATGTCATTTTCAGTCAACAGCAATTGGCAAAACAGCCACCCTCTGAGATGGATTAAAAAAAACGGGATAATTTCACAGCTTCATTCAGATTCCACAAACACAAAATGTGCACTAGTACGACTAACGCGCTCCTCCATAACGCGTTGCCACCGTCACTGCTTAAAGGACAACCGGCACCATTTTTTTGTTTCCTAACTGACCAGAAAAACGTTATATAGCATCTAAAATACCCAAAACTGTCACGTTTTGCAAGGTGGTGATGGCGGGTGCGGATCCCAAAAAGCAGGCAGGAGGGAGCAGGAGGTTGTTTGACAAATTGTATTAAAATAAAGGTCACCAGGAACAAAATGTAAAACATTAAAATCATCTGAACAGAAAAAAGTATCAAAAGAAAACCAAGTGTAAAAGTCCGCCAAGGTTAAACAAACACATGCACAGCATACAATGCATGCAATTGCAGACAAAGCATGCAACAAACAATGAACCGACACCGGATGGTCGTGCCGGGAGTCCTTTTAAGTGTCACTGATTAAAACGACCAGCACCTGCGAGGCTGCAGGCAGGGCTGACGTCGCTACCCGTTGATCGCAAATCCGAACGTGGCAGTCCGCCACTGATTGGGACATGTGCAGGTGCAGGCGGGGCCGACAGCGCCACCCGTTGGTCGCCAACCAGACTGATATTTTTAGTGAAATGCAAAACACCAATAAAAATGAGTTAAAGTGTCCCAAAACTACTTCAAAATGACCTTGAGATGGCGAGTTTCAGAAGGTCCCACCCCCTTGTTCATGACGTCATGCCAAGACGTCTTTGCCTTGATCTAGAATCAAAATAATGGCTTCATATTCAGAGAAGATGCTTTCTTGTTAATCATCCAGTTATGAATATCACTCCAATAGTTCTGAAGAGAAAAGCATAAATGTTTGCAATCAATTAAAGAAGTCCTTCCGGATCATTTTGAGGCGTCTGGACTCCAATGTAGCGTTCCGGAAAATGCACAAGATGGAAATGGGCTGATTTGTCTGCTGGGAATTTGTGTCTAGTATCAAATAGTTGTCTTGGTGCAACACACGATTCACGATCGCGTTATTTATGTCTTCCGTCTAATTTCGCCATCAGCACAGATCAACACGAAGTTTTCAGACCAAATAAAGTACCCAAAATGCATTGTGTGCCGATTTCTCGGTCAGGGGAGTTCCAGACATGACGTCACGTCAGGAATCGTCATCAACTCGAAAACAAGTCTTTCTGAATATTCAGCGTGAGTCTTTAAACGTAAAATATAGCTATATGCCGTGGAATCTTTGTAAAATACGCTCAGTAGAAGTCATTTGAAGTGATTTTACAAATTATGGACACAACTTGGCTGGACGCGTCGGTTGTCCTTTCAGTCTCCCTTAATTCAATATTTGACAAATAGGTATTGTTTTTTGGCTTCTCGAGGGAAGTTTCCAGCCTTTGAAAAACAAACAAATAAAAAAACTATGGAATTTAACCGATTGGTTGAGCTCCCGTCCCAATGAACCCCTAACGGCGATATCAGGACAAAGCTGCTCTGTGCGTGGGCCCACGCTTGATGTTTCACCCAGAACAACCCTCCAAGCCAATGGACAGAGCCAACATTGAGCCTCAATCAATTGAGCACATCAAATTGAAGTGGAGGTGCTGCCTTCAGGCTTATTGGCTACTATTCAAAGTCCCACAGTCCACGTTAAAAATCTGAATACTCCCGGAAAATTTTATATTACCCAACAGCTCACATGACATTTTCCATCTGTTCAGACAACAAGTTGTTGTGTTTGTCCAACTCTTTTGCCATTCAGGACGTGTGTTTGGACATTAACTCATTCACTGCCATTCATGAATTTGTTCGGGAATTGAAAATATGTCATAGAGCGCATTTCCTGAATTGGTTCGGGTTTTCTTTTTTTCATGCTTGGGGCCCGATAAAGCGCTGGCCATGGCCTCTGGCAATGTTTGTTTTTTCTTTTACACAAGGGGGCAGCATTTCCCTCCCTTCATCGGGAAGTAAGAATGTTCCGTATCCGTATCAGAATCGTATTATCAGATTCTTACCGGAGTGACATTGTCTGACAATTCTTCGGAACGATATCAGAATTCAATTTCAGATCGCTTTCTAACATCTTCACCTGTAAATCGCCACCCACAAATCATTGAACAAGCCGTATCATTTGTCAGCGAGTGATAACTGATGACGCAAGTCAAGACTGCTCAGGGTATAAAAAAAGTTTCAGTGTTAACATTTGTCAGAGATATGACAGTCAGACACTGTGAACAGAGACTCGGAACCAGAAAGATTGGAAGGAACTACTGGAAGGAAACGTAATCACCCATGACATACGTCTGAATTCTGCGCCCCTCTACCAAGCTATTTATTGAGAGTACATGCAAATTAAAGTGATACATTAGTGAAACATAGTTTTCTTGATTATAATATCACGCCTCTGGACGTTCTGAGCACCAACAGCTGTAAGCAATGAAACATTGTGTTTCCCATGAACTTATAAATTTGTAACCTGGCTAATGACCTCTTCCTGTGATAAGGAGTTCCCCAAGCCCTAAATTCTGTCCAAGGCCAGCCCTCGTAGATAAAGATGACAATTTAACAAACTGTGTCTGTTGACCTGATTGACCCCAGGTTGTCTGTGCTTCAATTGTGTATTGAGTCACAAGTGTTGACTAAGCATACAACAGCATGAAACTTTTAAATATGATAACTTCTTATTCTCTGTAATCTCTATCAACTTTCTAAGTGTAAATGTTGAAAGTGAAACAGAGTTTTGAGAAGTGACAAGCTGCTCACACATTCTTACATCATCCTTGTATGGTTGGGAGACACAAGACAGATTAAAAATAAATAAATAAACAGCATCCAACTTCGAAGGTGGCTCTCACTGAGTAAATCGTGCTCAATTCACGTGATAAGTAAATCCCGTCTGTGTCAGTTTTATCTGATAAGCAGCATTTTTCCACTGCTCCTTTTGCCTGCTGCTAAAAAGGAGCAGCTGGAATATGAGTGTTGGACAGATGGAACTTTCCACCTCGATTATTTTTCTCACTAAAAATAGGCTGTCCAAAAAATTAAAAGGCCGCTGGGGCCGTCGGCAAAGTGTGCGTTCGTGTGTTCACGTATACATGTTTTGAGCGACAGAGGCATGGAGAACTTCAGACGACGTGTGCTTTCAGATGGCGGCGGCAGGAGCCGTCCTGGGAGTGTGGATGAATAAATGATAGGCGGATATCTGGAGGAGAGCGTGAGGGAACGCAGCAGTCGCTCCCTCATGCAGTCTCTTACGCTCGCATTAAACCAGGCCCTTAAGGCCGCGCGGCAGTTGGTTCAGCATCTGGGGCAAACATCTGACGTGGTCACCGAGGTTTGTGTGTTTGAGGTTTTGACTTGGTTCTACCTTTTGTTCGGCGAGAAAGTCATGAACATGCAGGTTAACTTACCGCATTTTCCGCACTATAAGGGGCTTCGGAGTATAAGGCACACCTTAAATGAATCACTTATTTTTTAAACAGTTTTCCAATATCTGAATCAGAGTCAGAAGCCTTTAATAGACCCACAATGGGGATATTAACAATCTACAGCAGCAAAATTGAAAGGGGTGGGATAGGTGGAGCGGTCGAAAAGAAAAAAAAAAAAAAAAAAGTATTGCATGTACAAAAAAAATGTCAGACTGAACTGTGCAACTGCGCAAAAATGAACTGTATCGTGCAGAATCTACTGTATAAAAGCATATATGATACAGTAAAGTCTTGTTATATCGATATCGGTTATATCGATAGTACTGCTTATTACGATACTATTTCTATGAACGCAAGGAGAAAATGTACATGCCGCAGGATCTGATATATCGATAGTCCGGTTATATCGATATTTTTTCCGACTCCCGAGAATATCGATATAACGAGACTTTACTGTATATGTAACTGTATTTACTCTACATTAGGTGGCTATGCTATTTACAGTGTACGAGTCTAGGTTTGTATTAATTAATTAATATATATATATATATATATATATATATATATATATATAATGGGGCGGCCCGGTAGTCGAGTGGTTAGCACACCGGCTTCACAGTGCAGAGGTCGCCGGTATGAGTGTGAGAGTGACTGTTGTATGTCTTTGTGTGCCCTGCGATTGGCTGGCAACCAATTCAGGGTGTCCCCCGCCTCGTGCCCGAAGACAGCTGAGATAGGCTCCAGCACCCCCCGCGACCCTAATGAGGAATAAGCGGTATGGAAGATGAGATGAGATATATATATATAATTTTATAATTAAATATATATATATATGTATATATATAATTTATTTATGTATTTATTTATTTTTATCTATTTATTTATTTATTATTTTTATCATGTGTGTCTATTCAGAAGCCTGACAGCAATCTGTAGGAACAATGTAGGGTGCGCCACATTATAAAGAGCAAAGAATAGAAGTTACAAAAGTGATTTCAGTTACATTAATCATCCACTTGATGGCGCTACACTAAAGGTAATACAATACAATACAATACAGATTTATTTACATTGCATTTTCACAACCGCTGCAGCTGTAACAAAGACAATACAGAATATTTCTATTACGATATGCGAGAAATCAGAATATTGGTTTATATATAAGGTCCATCCACCAGTCAAGGCGCGACAAAAATTAACTCATTCAATGCCACTCATGAATGTATTCATGAATATGACGTAGAGCGCCATTCCCGAATTTATTCGGGTTTGGTTTGTTTTGCTGGGGTGCCGATAAAGCACTGGCCAGACCTCTGGCAATGTTTTTTTCCATTCCACAAGGGGGAAGCATTTCCTTTTTTCCATGTTAGCTCTTTGTTCGAGCCTCATCTGTTTTCAAAGCGCTATATAAACCAACATATTTGTATTGCATTTTATTTTAGACAGCTGTCCTCATTTCAAGTTCATATTACTTCAGACCCATACAATTTAGAAATTAAGTCTTTTTTTCTGATGGAAGAAGACAGTCTAAAGTTTCTTACGCTTAATTGAATGTTTATGTAGACCGCACAATATTATTTGGGTCCTGGAATTCAAGTGACAATGACAAAAACCCTGGCATTGGATTGGACATATTTTTGCAAGTCTTGACTGGGTTAAGGTCGCCACGGTGCTCACGGATCTTATGTTATCTTAGCTTATCTTGTCTTGTCTTGTCTTATTATAAGGCACACTGTGAGCTTTTGAGAAAATTTATGTTTATAGGTGCGCCTTATAGTGCGGAAAATATGGTCGTTTGAAGAATACCCAATTCTTAGATTGTCTTTATTTGACATCATCGTTGAAAAAGCAAGCAAACATTTTGTTTCGAACCTGATTCAGCCTTGCCACTGCTGTAGAGACCCCCCCCCCCCAAAATATATATATATATATATATATATATATATATATATATATATATATATATATATATATATATATATATATATATATATGTTAAGACGTATGCCAAGAAATAGCAAACAGACATCATAACATCTGAAAACACACATTTCTGCAATTCTGCAGAAGCTTTGGATCCAAATGAGATAATATCTTAGATTGATGTTGCTTGTAAATTCACTGTGTGTGTGAGGGGGGGGGGGGGTTACACATGCATGCATGTAGGCTCTGCTCTCATAAATACTTAGTGCCATCTCTCACGGCGTTCACACCTTGCTGGTTCTGAAGCTTTGACAGGATCTTTGCAGATGGGCCCTCAACATCACATTGGCAACTCATGGTAACTTTTTGACCTGTACAGTGTTAAGATGAGTTAGTTAAGAACGTTGAAATAACACTTGGGTTACATTTAATTGCAAGAAACCAGACGAAGCATCAATAATGACATTTCATACTTAGATCCGTATGTGAAGGCTTTGCATGATGCACGATAGCACTCAGTCTGTATCTGTCACTTGATCACGGGTATTCACAACCGCGTTTTTCACCTGTATTGGATTGGATATCCTTTATTAGTGTCGCAGTGCAGAAATTTGCATTTCACAGCAGAAGAGTTATTATGAAAGGAAATGAAACGAAAGAAAGATGTAGAAAACAAAATACAGGAGCTGCTGGAAAGACAGCCACTCTTGCGGCGCCATCCTGAAGTCAAAAGACCAAAAAAACTAAATAACAAATATGACAACATAAAGACACTGACAGTCATTCAATCTTTAGCAATTTTAGCACCCTCTTTGTTGTATGAAGCATTTCTAGATGAAAAAGGAGAGGATCAAAGCGTCCTTTTCCCCAGTGGACCAGGAACATAATGGTAGAATGTGCACGTCTGCTAAATGTTGAAAGCAAACACAAGGCTGTGGCATCCATTGATGAAAAGAGAATATCTCACATCTCCTTTCCCACGTCAATCCGCTTCAAATCCAAGCCGCAACAGTTCCACATACGCATCGGTGACATTCCTCCTGAATCAAAAACGGTGCTGGCATATTTGTTGTTCCGAAAAGCCACAACCGTTCAGTACAGTCTCCTCGTTGATGAATGTTGTGGCCAAAAAATGCTGAAAAACAATCGTATCTGTTCCGCTCGACGCACAACAACATAAATGTGACTAAACAAAACAACAACAAAAAACAGGCTTGTGAGAGCACTTGCTGACAGCTGACAACTTGGGCGCCATTTTGGACTTGACGGAATATTTAAAATACTGCGGCCATCTTCGACATCTGTTATGAGATCAGATGAATGTGGCAAGAAATGCTTCTGAGCACACATAAAAACCACAATTGTGTGTCTGTGTTCCCTCAGTCCACAGATATTCCCCGACAAGTGAATTAGAGTTGATCCCAAAGGATCACAAGCTTCCCGCAACGTATTGACTCGTTCCAGTGATTGGTTGACTAGGTAACATAATGCCCTTTAACTGAGCTATTACATTGTTTCCAGTGAATTCATAAGAAGCACAGTATTGGCAGTTTTTGAAAGGCCACATCCCCCAAAAATCGAACTTATGGTCGGCCCTGTCCATGCTGAAACAAGAGTTACATCATTCACCTTTCCAACTTGATGTCTAAAGATGCAAAGCAGAATTTGCGTTGAGAAAAAATGTCAATGTGAGTTATGTGCTGCTACATTTGAATGATCCATCACTGTGTCATTCATTCATCACGGAGTAGATGTTCAATAACAGGTTTCATGTTTCGAGACAGCGGACATGATACTTCGATTGTTGCGGCTCTCGCCTCACTAATTTGAAATGGATTGGTCATTGATCGACACAATGACGACATGACTTCATGGCACCAGTGGTACCATCGTATAGAGAGACAACGCGGTGGATCCCGTGACCTCCACATATGTTCAAGCGGTGTCATCTAGAAGAGTTCGCATGATGTTTCTCACAGATGAATGCCTGTAGATCTTGTGTTGGAGCATCGCTGGTGTTGTATCCGACAAAAACAAAATCCAGGTCGAGGATTCGCATAATTAGTTGTATTGTTTCCTTGTTAACAATAGCCGTTTCATGAAAGAAACAGATGGCCCTGAGCTGCAGGCAAACCCCAATCAGTCAGATTGGACATTAGCAGGCATGAAACCTGTCATCTCCGCTGTACAACATCCGCATTATGTTCAATTGATTCTATTTGTGAGCAGGCCATTGCCTGGACAATTTACAACCCACGGGCGGTATTCTTGATGACGTCTTTTTATGATTTGACTCGTGTTCAATCCGAGCATCCAGGGAAGAAGAAAGATATTCGTCAGAACACGCACAATACTCTGCTTTCTACTATCAAACTATGTATGCTTTTTTTAAAGACAATCTAGTCAC
The DNA here is from genome assembly GCF_051943395.1 of Hippocampus bargibanti. Classification (NCBI taxonomy): domain Eukaryota; kingdom Metazoa; phylum Chordata; class Actinopteri; order Syngnathiformes; family Syngnathidae; genus Hippocampus; species Hippocampus bargibanti. The sequence continues at coordinate 12,613,879 of NC_142747.1, forward strand.
TCGAAATAATCTGCATGGTGTCCCTATGCTCTTTGATTCCCAATGCAAAAAAAGACAACATAAAAAAGTGAAGAACTGCCTATGATGAGGAACACATTTTGACTACCAAATACATATTTGCAAGTACAGCTCAACATATTTCAATCTAAAAAAATGTTCCATTGAGTTTGTGGTAACCTGTTTGATAGGTTAATGCAATCTTTTTAACTCATTCACTACCAGAGGAATGGCAAATATATGCCAGGGCTTTTGTCATTTTTACTCAAATTGCAGGACCCACAGAATATTGCGTTTTAGGACTACATAAATATTCAATTCACCGTAAAAAACCTTAGACTCTCTTGTTTCATCATGAAAAAATAGTTAATTCCTAAGTAATATGTGTCTGGAGTTAGCTGAGCTTGAATGGGGGCGACAGTACATATATAAATATTGATTTATATAGCGCTTTAACAACAACTGAAGCTGCAACACAGCACTAACATGGACAAAAAGCAATTTCTGGCCCTTTGTGGAAGGGAAAAAACATTGCCAGAGGTCTGACCAACACTTTATTGGCACCTTCGCAAGAAAAACCCAAACCCGAACACATTCATTTAACACACATGCACACACATTCCTGCAATGTCAAACAATCCATTTAGCGACTATCTATTCAATTGTGGTAATTACTCGGAGACTATTAAATTGTTACTGTCTGTGCACCATCGCGGCTGTAATTATGGCCAAGCGTGTGCAAATCCATGTGGCTCTCACTTGGAATTGTTATGTGATGACACAAAGCCTGTGAGGATGATGGAGCACGGTGGTGTTTCGTATATTGATGGCCAGAAAGTGTGAAAGTGAAGGGAGGACGGGGGAAAGGTGTGACACGCTCTCACCGGGCCCTGAGACGCTTACAAACATATCTCATAATCAATGTCGTAACATCAGGCCAATCCGTCTTTTCTGGCCTGTAAACGATTGGCATTTCCTTTTTTATGAAAATCACAGTGATCAATGACGCCACTGTACTCAGGGGAGTTGGGGGGCTGTTTTATTAACACGACCCTTTGTCTTGCTTCCGAGCAATTTCTTTGTATTTAGGAGATAATTGGGGAATGGAATGTGGCTCTCGGGTGGCTCGATTAGACCATGTTCCTTCGACTTCACTCGTTAATTTCACACCGATTTTTATGTGGAGCAGTGGGAACATGGAATTGATTAACTCATTCACTGCCACTCACAAATTTATTCGGGAATTGAAAATATGACGTAGAGTACATTCCCGAATTTGTTTGGGTTTTGTTTTTTCATGCTTGGGTGCCAATAAAGCACTGGCCATTTCCCTTTTTTCCATTTTAACGGTTTGTTCCAGCTGTTGTTAAAGCGCAATATTAACCAATATGTATGTATTGCACTGTATTTTGGACAGCCACCCTCATTTCAAGCTCAGATAAGTCCAGGTGCATATAACTTGGGAATTAACTCTTTTTTTGATGAAAGAAGAGAGTCTAAAGTTTCTAACGCTGTTTTGAATGTTTATGTAGTCCTAAAACTCAATATTCTGTATATTTTATTCAAGTGACAATGACAAAATGCCTGGCACTGGAGTGGACACATTTTTGCATGTGTGCCAGTGAATTAATAAGTCAAAGTAAAGGTTTCTGTAGTGGCAGTGGCAGAGTAAAATGTACGTAATCTCTTCACAATGTTGGACATGCAACACAATGAATATGTGGTGCATAAATTGCGAGAAACAATATCAATTGTGTTTTACCAATATGTCCATGGTGCATCCCCTTTCTGCGACACCATATATGCTGTGATGTGGACCGCAAACTGGTGTGGGCTCATCACATTGCTCATTCCATATTTTAATAGGCTGTCAGACTCTCTCTGAGTTCAAATGCCAAAAATAAATCAATAAAAATGCAACTTTTTTTAATGAAATAAAAGTTTAATGGCATTCACGTGACTATAGATTGGTAGCCGAAAGCCAAGGAAACCACCGAGGGTGGTTTTATCCCGTTCGACGGGCGATTAAATGAGCATAATAACATGGGAGACCAGAAAGCTTGGGAAGCCGAAGATGACGCACTTAGACACAAGCAAGCATGTGGAAAACAGATATGGAAACATTCACCTCTGGTGATCTGTTGGGTGTGTGTCTGTATTCCCAGCAGCTCCACATCTGGCGTTAACCTATTTAACACTTACTCCATCTTCCACTCGCTCTTCACAAGGCAGAAGGCTCTTAGCAACCCAACAGCCAATTTAGTCTTGTAAAATTTCCGCTTCCAACCCCGACGTCATTCTTTTAGAAATTGCCTCAAAATAAATCTGAATAAAGTCGCTGAAAGGGTAGCGGTCCACTCGAGTGATTTGTGTGCAGGATTGGTTCCCACTTGGTGACAATGGAACTGGTTGCTTGTCTGTGTCCTGCGAGTGACCATTCCTGCCGAATGCTGTATGGCTAGTGAACAAATCTGAAAACCTGGACTCATCCCTCACTCACCCACTTTTAGTATGTATGTGTCTATATTTTTCAATTTATATTTACAGTGAGACCTCAACTTACAAACACCTCAACTTACAAACTTTTTGTCTTACAAACGTCAAATTTATGAAAATTAAACCTTATAATAAGCACTATTTTCATAATACACACCCACCACGGCTGGCGGAGTGATCTTCGGCGGAAGCACACGACCGAACAGCACCATAGGTTAAGTTACCAACAGTCCTTATGGAAGGTGACTCTCCTTCCATAAGCCATCAACGACCATCAAAAAGGTAAATAAAACTTTATTTTACAGCACAGTTTAATTTAATTTAATTACAGTCGTCATGTAATGCACCTTTCTTTCCAAACAGCAATTCCCTTTGACCTTTGACCATCACAAATGTAAATAAAGTGACTTTATGATACAATGCAGTGTATTGCTTTCATTACAATACAATAGCACATTTATTATATATAGAATAAGGTATGTTGTGTGTAGTTTTAAGGCTTATTTAGTTGAAAAGTATATTTTATGGAAACCCCGGAACGTATTATTCCCATTTTAATGGTTTCCTATGGGAATTTTTACAGATACACACTTTTCGCCTTACACACTCTGTCTGGGAACCAATTAAGTTCGTAAGTTGAGGTCTCACTGTATATGTTTATCGTAGTTTCTGGTCTATAAGGATAAAACACCATTTTATTTCAATAATCTCTTAAAATGTTTCTGCAAGGTTCATTTTTTTTTCTCAATTTTGCCATAATTCAGCATTTTTGACACAATGATTAAAAATGGAAAATGTAGCGGGGTTTTTTTAGCTTGTTTTTGTATTTCGTGTCTCAAGAGAAACACAATTTGTTTACCGTATTTTCCAGTGTATAAGGACAATTTTGCATTTTTGGCACAATGAACATGGACAATGATCGTATGATCATAACTATTCGTGCATCCACCTTGTTCTTTAAAGTAGTTTAAAAAATGGTTCTTTGCACTTAATTTGCAATGAATCCCCCCCCTCCCCCTGACCCGGTCGAGACTCAGGTGGGTAGGATTATTAATAGAAACCCTCGTTTGTGACGTCATTTCAAATGCACACGTGCCTCTTAAATCTCAAAGGGGGGCTTTATGTCAGTACAGACAAATCATTCTCAATGGATATTTAGTCCGTGATGTCGAAACATTTTTTTCCTTTTGCTTTCGTCATGCTCGTATTTCGTTCCTTTATCTCTCCAGCTGTGTTTTCTCCCAGTCGGTCTGACGCTAACCTGCCCGCTTCCCCTTCTGCTCTCTCATATGAATCTCAAGCACTCATTCATTCTCTCCCGTTTTTCCCCGTGACAAATGCACTGCCTTGTGTTTCATTTTCTCTTTTATTGGAAATGGCCTCCATTCTCTGCCTGTAAGCTTTGTGGGGTCCTAAATGCTAAATAGCAGTCTGTCTCTGCCAGGCGCCCGTTTTGTGCTGGTCTCCTTGGTGATGAGACCGATCGGGCGGTTTTGTACCAGACAGTTAGCGGTGTGTGTTTGTGTGTGTGTGTGTGTTTCAATGAATATACGGCGGTGCCAGCGTGTTTGACTTTTATAGTCGTTCATATACTTTAGGGAGGAAAAGGTGCTATGCCTTTCATGCATTCACTCACATTTATAAGCCTTTGGAATGCATTATATTTCGTGTCAGCGAGGCCCTGCCAAACAAGCGCGCCTTGTTTTCTCTGCCAGGGAATTGAGCAGGCAGCGGTGGCCAGGGCTCAATGTGGTATTGCTCGACATTGGCACAATTTACCCAGAGTTCAATTCTGGGGACACTACTGTCCCCAGAGTTGAAAGGCCCAAACACTTTCTGGAGCTCAAGAGTTTCAGAAACAACTACAATACGCTGGAGAGCACTTTGTGACTCAACATTCTGTGTTTTTCACTCATTCACCGCCATTCACAAATTTATTTGGGAATTGAAAATAAGACGGAGAGCGCCATTCCTGAATTTGGTCGGTTTTTGTTGTAACATTTTTCGAATTTATTGGTGTGTCACCTCATTTGTACAAAGCTATCAATTAGCTACCAAGCTAGCTAGCTATTTAGCTGTCTATCTATTAGCTATGTGGCTGGCTGGCTATCTGGCTGGCTAACTAGTTCTATTAGTTATGCAGCTATCTGGCTGGCTGGTTAGCTACCTAGCTAGCTATCTTTTAGCTACCTATTAGCTAGCTAGCTTTCTATCTATTTGAGTTATTCCAGGGTGAGTGAACGCTGGCGTGTGTAGCTGCCGTGTGTGGCTGCCACTGCTCATCCACAGAAAAATCTTATCCTGTGACTGTAAAGTGACCATGAGAGTTTTTAAAGGTGCTTATAAAGGAAATGTATTATTATTATTATTATTATTATTATTATTATTAATGTTGGTCTCGTAAGAATGAGTGACTTCTTGCTTGATGATTGTTATAATACCGCAGATTAATCAGGGTATAACATTATCAGAGCGTCACTTCTTCAGCGACATCTTCAAATTGTATTGAAAGGGCAGTCTGCAGTGTCAAAACTGCTAGAAAGTGTTGAAAGGTAGGCTCACTTGCACCACTCTGAATGTTTGATCAAAGCCATGTTCCGCACTGACGTGCATAAACTTGAATATCAAACATGCTCATTAATAATGGCATGCAATTATGATAGTGCATCCCTATTATAAATAGGCGCAGAGAACACACATCAAACTGCAACAAAAGAGCAGTGCTAGAACCTGCTATAATGATAGCATGACATTGTCATAATTGAGTGTGGATTTAAAAGTATGATTGTTTTGGCCCCGCACAAATTCTGTGCTGGCCCAGCACAAATTCTGTTCTTCTCTAAAAAAATGGCCTTTTGTGCAATTTTTAATGGGAGTAAACACAGTCCAATTGATCCTCAGCAAGTCTCTCAATCCCTTCAACTTCAATGAATAAAAAAAGTTTTCCAAATATGATATAAATATACTGTGTCAAAGTTTTCCAAATATAAAGCACACCACATTATAAGGTGCTTCAGTCGAGGCTGGCGTTGCGCACTACTTCTACAAATGGAACAGAAATGGAGTCGCTGGCTGCTGACAGTCCTTGCTAGATCTGTTGTGGCTCAATATTACCTCACATATAAGGCGCACCTGTGTATAAGGCACAGCCTTATACACGGAAAATATGGTAGTTATTCAATAATTTGTTGTGTGCTCTACAGGGGATGGCTCATGGCTTCTCCAAATGCATAATGGCCTGAGAGGAAACCGTAACTACAATGCGGCATGTTGTGATCCACATTAGGGGTGAATCCCATTCAGAAATCGCTGATAAATGGAGAATCATCATCAGGAATAAAACACTACAGGCCTCAAGTGAGATGTTTTTGATCTTATGCAGTACTTTCCACCAGCGAATTGCCAGTTGATATATATGAGGAGATCGGCATAGTACTTAAGGAGCTCCTTTTTAGCCTGCGTCTCAGAGGAGAGCATGAAGGTGGTTATTTGGAATTGAGTCAAGTCAGAGACCAAAAAAAAGTCTACTTACAATGTGAGTCTGTACTTGTGAAACACAACCTTGCGCAATTGTGAGGTTTCGGGTTCGATTCAAGGCTTCAGCTTTACTTTTGTTTCTGCTGTTTGCTTGGTGTCCCCTCTGTTTTTCCCCTTTTCTGTGGTACTACTTAACTTCCCTCCCATATTTCACGACACACATAACAAGTCTATTAAAGAATTGAAATTGTCCTTAGATGTGAAAATCTGTGTGCCTGTTTATTTGTCGATACAGTATATGCTCTGCCCTTGCCTGGTGACCAGGGTCAGCTGGGCTGGCCTCCAGCTCAAACTCGTGAGAGAAATTTGATGGATAGATGATTATGTATTAGACTTCTTTCTCTCTGCTGTGAGCTGTTTATATACGCAGGTCATAGTGCAAAGTTTTCTGGTCTTGACTCACTACACATAAAACATTTCGGCGATGATAGGCACCACAATACCGAAAAAAAGTACTACATTTTCCGGAGTATAAGGCGCACCACCAATGAATGGTGTATTTTCGAACATTTTCCATATATGAGGCGCACTGGACTATAATGCATACCCTCAATGAATGGAAAAAACTTTTCCAAATGTAATGTAGAAATACAGTAAAGTCTCGTTATATCGATATCGGATATATCGATAGTCCCGGTTATATCGATACTATTTCTATGCACGCACAGAGAAAATTACATGCAAACAGGGTCGGATATATCGATAGTCCCGGTTATATGGATATTTTTTCGGACTCCCTTGAATATCGATATAACGAGACTTTACTGTATATAAAAGTTTTCCAAATATAAGGCACACCACATTATTAGGCGCTACAGCAGAGGCTAGGGTTACGTTTTATATATCCTAGCATGGACCCGCACTACTTCTACAAGAGGAAATGGAGTTGTGGCTGCTGCCAGTAGTTGTGAGACCTGTTATGGATTAATATTATAATAATACATTTAATTTACAAGCACCTTTCAAAACGACTTCACATATAAGGCGCACCTGCGTATAAGGCACAGGATCATCTTTTGAATACAATCAAGGCTTTCAGGTGGGCCTTATACACAGGAAAATATGGTATATGAAACATTTTCTAGAATTTTTCAAAAACAAAACCTCACAATGACCTCCTATGAAACATGGCCAATGTAATTTACAAGAAACAAAAACAAAACATACAAGAAAAACAAAATAAACGGAATGATCAAGCATTATTTTCGCAGCGAACCCGAAAATCCCCTTGACTTTAATATTTGTGTGTTTTGCAACGAAACACTACAAATGTTTATTCAGGTGCAGATTAATTTTAAATGATTAATATTAAAAGGCCTGATCATCAAAGATTAATCGTCTTTGTGCTTTAAAGTAGGCTGGAACCCATGAGGATTGCGAGCTGGAATGTAAAACAAAGACATTATTCTCGATGAAGAAAATAATAAATAAAAAAAGAAATGAAATTATACCACATTTATAAGACTCCTATCACTACGGCAGCCTGCTTGATCATGAGTTGTGGCTCGAATGACAGAAAGGTTAAATGATGGAAAATGAAGATTCATTCATCATTATCGGATTCACATATAAGGGTTGTGGGGATGTTGATCTTGCCCAGCTGTCTTCAAGCATAAGGCTGGGGACACCCTGAACTTGTAGCGAGACAATTTCAGGTCACACATAGACGAACAGCCATCCCGACTCACAATCATACCTTGGGACAATTTTGAGTGTTTAATCAGCCTGCCATGCATGTTTTTGGATTGTGGGAGGAAACCGGAGTACCCAGAGAAAACCCACGCAGGCCTGGGGATTACCACACAGGAAGGCGGGCTCCTGCGTACTATGAGGCCGACGTGCTAACCTGACGACCCCGTGCCCCCTTATAAGATGATCAATATAATAAATTCATGAGCCGTAGTTGTTTGTGTTTGTATTTGCTTTCAAAATTTCCATGGACACTGCATCTGCATGTTTTATCTTTTTTTGGGATGTTAATCCACCTGAACAGGCACACAGTCTCACTCAGGGGCATTTACACCTAAATAATCACACAAACTTTGAATTGAAGCCTGCGTGAAACAAAGAACATTATTTTAACTGGAGAGGTTGAGAATCAGGTGTGACTACCGCGGGTCACGAAATCATGTGTGAACGCATGCCAGTGATGTGCTTATAACATTGTGGCATTTTATTTTAAGGCACATTCCGCCTCCTGAGGGACTGTATTCTTTTGGCATGCTCCATCTCCAATTTAGCTACTCACTACTTGGTGATTATCCCTTTTTTTTTGCTGAAAAGTGTAGTTGTGCCTCCGGGAACAATATTTCTGTTCTCCGAGAAGCTGCATTTCTTCTACTTCCACTGAGCATTTTGTCTTTTGAAGCAGAACAAAACACAGGCACTGCTGTGAGCTGTGAGGCAGAAAGAAAAAGGAGCCAAACTCTATGACACACTCAGAAAAAAAAACTTCTTTGAATTATGTGTGAAGTTAATCCACAAAGCTCGATTTAGCCTATGATAGTGGGACAATTTAGCAGAACCAACCAGCCAATTAGAAAGGCAACGAAAGTGAATAGAGAAGCGATCCCTGTCCAAATAATATCAAGTACAGGTTCACTTCAGCAATATTACTTGCTCTTGACCAGTTCTTAAAGCAGTCAGTGATCTGTCTGTATCACACTTGCATTTCAGCCAATATGAGCCCCCCCCCCCCCCCCCCCAATAATCCGCTGGCTGCCTTGGCAATGATTTTCCTTAATTATCAATACACCATTTGATTTTTGTGATGACTTTTTGATTGTGTATCTGATCTGTCTGATAGATCAAGGCTATGAATGCAATTTTCGTCCATATTTTGTCCACTCTCTGGAATGACCTGCCACTTAATGTTGGGCAAGCCCCGTCGCTGCCCATCTTTAACTCATTCACTGCCAGATATGTGCAAAAATGTGTCTACTCCAGTGCCAGGTTTTTGTCATTGTCACTTGAATTCCAGGGCCCACAGAATATTGACTTTTAGGACTACAGAATCATTCAATGCAGCCTAAGAAACCTTTAACTCTATTCTTTCATCAGAAAAAAATAGTTAATTCCTAATTTATATGGGTCTGGAGTTATATTAGATTGAAATGAGGGTGGCTGTCCAAAATACAATGCAATGCATACATATTTATACATATTTGTTTATATAACGCTTTAGCAACAGCTGAAGCTGGAACAAAGTGCTAACATGGAAAATGGGAAACTCAGCCCCCTTGTGGAAGGGAAAAACATTCCCAGAGGCCATGGCCAGCGCTTTATCAGCACCCAAGCATGAAAAAAATCCAGAATAAATTTGGGAATGGCGGTGAATAAATTCAAACCCGTCTCAAAACTCACTTGTACTCTTTGGTATTTGACTCAGCATGATTCCGACTTGATCTTGCTTTCACCCCCTTGTGCTTTCTTCACTCTTTGTGACTGCTTTATTTCCTGTATATGATAACATATTAAGCGATTTGTTACAGTTTCATCTGTTCTTAAAGCGCTATATAAATCAATATGTATTTCACTGTCTTGTATTTGGACATGAAGAGGCAGATTTTTTTTTTTAATCATAGAAGTTGATGGTTTGCTATAACGGTCTGGTTGTTTTTCTCAAATGTAATATATCAGAAAGACTTTCATTCTATATTTGGTCTGTAAACATTTCTTCTTTGAATGTGAACGCTTTGTGGTGGAACGGGTACCATTTAGAGGGAGGGGAAGAGGTACCCACACTTACAGGAGTAAGTGTGGTTATGTTTATTTGCTATCTTGGTCACTGTGGAAACTGGCATGGAAGAGAAAGTCAGGCAGTTGCAACCATTTTGAGTGCACATAATAGCTCCAAATTGTCTGCAAAGTGTTTCCGAGGTTAGACTATACCCAACCTGCGTAATGTGAGCTGACATTTCACACCAACTCTGTTTTTGTTTTCACTTGATTTGCATCATTCTTTAAAAAGGCATTTCAGTGTGAGAACACATGCACGTTAATGAACCATCAATGTGTTTGTTAATGTCAATCCCATTTATGCTGGTTTGTACCGCTAAGTTATACATGGCACGGCTTGGTGTTTTTTCCCCCTTTGCGTCATAACGAGAAGCTCACTGTATGAACTCATTACATACTAAACATTGGCAATTCTTTTAAAAGTAGCACACACCATGCCCTATTTGCCGTTCTATTCCCAAGAGCTTTTTCTCCTACTGCTACCTGCAAGACCTTTTACAAAGGAGGTCGGGTGCATCGATGCTGAACCGATGGAGAAATGATTGCTCCTGTCTGTATCTAACTGGAGAACACTTGGGCCTTTTGTAGGAGGGAGTGTGAGGAATCGACGAATGCTGGCAGCGTGAACAGTCTGGCAAAAGATCTACCTCACTCACACCTCAGCAACATCACCGCTCAGCCAGAAAATATAGCGGGTGATCACCTAAGACTGCTGTGATGTTTGACAGACTTGTCATTCAAAACCGGTGTTTACTTAAGTTTACAATCACAACTGAACAATTCCCGGTGAGCCATTAATGCACAATAATTACTCTGTGCTCATTGCTAGGATAGGATTGGATTAACTGTCCCGTCAGGACAGAAAACTTGTCAATACCATACATAAACACACAACTGTTTTTCCATCACTACACAGGACATTGCATTGACTTTCTCACGGGAATTCATTGTAAACCTTTGCGTGATATGGTATAGTATATAAGCATGTACGAGAAATTGATGCTGTTGTTAAATCCAGCTTCTTTCATTTTAGGCAACTGGCTAAAATAAAACCTCTCCTTTCTCATGAACACCTCGAAGCAGTAATTCATGCCTTTGTCAAATTTCGGCTCGATTACTGTATGCAATTTACTTTGGAGTCAGCTAATCCTCCATGAAGCGTCTCCAGCTGGTCCTGAATGCTGTTGCTCACCTCTTGACTGGTAATCGCAAGAGGGAGCACATAACTCCTACTCTGGCATCCTTTCATTTGCTCCCTATACATTTTAGAGTTCTTTTCAAGATCTTAATATTTGTTTTCATATCTTTAAATGGCCTCGCTCCTCCTTATCTCTCCGAGCTCATCCACCCCTACACACCTTCCCGGCGCCTCAGGTCTGCTGACCAGACATTATTAGATGTGCCAAAAACTTATCGGGGGCTCAGAGGGGATTGAGCCTTTTCCGTTGCTGGTCCCAATCTCTGGAATGACTTGCCACTGAACATTCGGCAAGCCCCCTTCACTGCCCATCTTTAAAACATGTGTCAAAAAACTCACATATACTCTTTGGCATTCGACTCAGCATGATTCCCACTTGATCTTGATTTCACACCCTGGTGCTTTCTACGAACTCTGTGACGGCTTCATTTTCTGTATATGATAGCCGTCCATGTTAATTGCTTTTTTACAGCTTCAGCTGTTGTTCAAGCGCTATATAAATCAGCGTGTATTGTATTTTCTGTGCACTCGGATCTTAACTACCTGAAAAAAGTCTGACTCTATAAATATGGCTGAACACATTCCATACAACAGTACTCAGGCTTTAAAAAAATGAACAATTTATTTCTAACATGATACAAAAAAATGTCACCAGTGACACCGCTCAATAGGTAATTCCAGAAAAGCAGGCAGGATCCTAGCATATGCGAGTTTTACTGGGAAGCCGTTCATGTTGTCGATGGCTCTCCTGTTCATTGATATGCACTAGCGGTATTCACACACAACGCGCCATCCTCTATTGCATACTGAGAGGTTGTCCTAAATTTGTATTTCTTCCATAATTAAGGTCAACACAACCCAAAACCTAAAACAATCAAATCAATATTAATAAACGGATTTATCTCTCACAGTGGCAAGCGGTACTGCAGCATTTTAGCATGTAGAATGTCGGTGATAATATTTTATCCTTTCATTTTACATTTTACTTTTCTGCCTTTGTATGTTGTGATTATGATAATAGTGAACCTGCAACCTGCAATAGTGAAGCTCATCTTGTGGCACATGGACTGGTTTTAATGTCTGCGGCCTTCCCTCTTTTAGGCCAAAGTACAGTAAAGACTCGTTATATCGATATCAGATATATCAATAGTCCCGGTTATATCGATACTATTTCTATGCACACACGGAGAAAATTACATGCAAACAGGGTCGGATATATCGATAGTCCCGGTTATATCGATATTTTTTCGGACTCCCTTGAATATCGATATAACGAGACTTTACTGTATTTTAGAATATAATAATCCCCACCATCTGCTATCTTTATTTTTAACGTTTCCTACGTGCTCTGTCAAAGTTCTGTTTCGCTTGCTGTTTATTTTTCTCCTCCAGCTCCTCGTTTGGGTTCCGTACTTCCCTCACTGTAGACTGTGCCCCTTTATACAATTCCTCCACTCCATACCACTCAATCTCAATGTGACAACATGCATGCCCTTCTCTCTTACTCTTCTCCGTTAGTTTTTTCTTTCAGAAGCACTTGCTGCTTTACTTCCAGCATTCCGGGAAGCACCACACACATCACCCCACATTCATTTTATCCATCTTTCTATTCGTAACAATGCACAAACATTCTTCAGAGCATGTCAAATACTAATCTTTGTTTCTAACACAGACTAGACACAGATCCTTTTCACACACACACACACACACACACACACACACACACACACACACACACACACACACACACACACACACACACACACACACACACACACACACACACACACACACACACACACACACACACACGAGTAATCATCATTCCCAGAAAAAAGTATATATCATTAGTGACTTGCACCATTGGGAGTCTGCTGTATGGAACTGTACCTTGACATCAATGTTCTTCTCATATCTTATGGATGTATAATGTCCTTCCCAAAATACAATCTTAAGTACTGAAAAGCCTTTTTTTTTCAAAAGGTGACCATGTTCCTCATATATGGAAAACATTTTTAAATACAGTAAAGTCTCGTTATATCGATATTCAAGGGAGTCCGAAAAAAATATCGATATAACCGGGACTATCGATATATCCGACCCTGTTTGCATGTAATTTTCTCAGTGCGTGCATAGAAATAGTATCGATATAACCGGGACTATCGATATATCCGATATCGATATAACGAGACTTGACTGTATGTCATTCATTGAAGGTATGCTTTATAGTTCTGTGTGCCTTATAATCTGGAAAAATACTGTAAATTGAACAATGGCTGATTCATTGTCACAAAACACCAGCAAAAATGTCAAAAAGAGATCACAAATCATGCAAAGAAACAGCATGACAAAATGTAATTAACTCATTCACTACCACTCACAAATTTATTCGGGAATTGAAAATATGACGTAGAGCGCCATTCCCAAATGTGTTCGGGTTTTGTTTTTACATGCTTGGGTGCCGATAAAGTGCTGGCCACGGCCTTTGGCAATTATTTTTTTCTTTTTCAAGTGGGCAGCATTTCTAATTTAAAACAGATTCTTATCTTACAGACAGTGTATTGTCGGTGTTCAAATACCTGACATGTTTCGGTGTCTACTTCCGCCTTCGTCAGAGTTTAAATTAGATATCATGTAGACAGGATGAACTTAATACAATTATGGGCAGCATTTCCCCTTTTTCCAGGTTCATGCTTTATTCCAGCTTTAGCTGTTGTTAAAGCGCTATATAAACCCATATTTACTATAAGTATTGCATTTTGGACAGGCACCCTCATTTCAAGCTCATATAACTCCAGACCCGTATCATTTAGGAATTAACTCTTTTTTTATGATGAAAAAAAGATAGTCTCATGGTTCTAATGCTTTATCGAATGTTTATTAAGTCCTAAAACTCAATATTCTGTGGGTCCTGGAATTCAAATGACAATGACAAAAACCCAGGCACTGGAGTGGACACGTTTTGCACACGTCTGTCAGTGAATGAGTTAAAATGCATTATTCATTCAACAATGCTGCCATAACATGGTCTCTAAAAATATTAGTGTGTTTTACATCTTTGGCCAATAAATTGTGTGAAAAAGTGTGACAATGTATGAAGTTAAGTTTCGGATCCACTTCATTGTCACAAGGGTCTTCGGACAGTAGTACACCCTGACTGGTTTCCAGCTAATCTCAGTACATACCGTACATAGACAAACAACCATCCGCGCTCACACTCACACCTCGGGACAATTTTCAGTGTTCCATCAGCTCTACATGCGTGTTTTAGCAATATGGGAGGAAACCGGAGTCCCCTTTGTAAACCCATGTAAGTGTGGGATGGACACCGAAAGGCCACACCAGATGCCTAAAACCAGGGTTGAACTTCTGTACTGTGTGGCCCTTTCGTGTCACCCAGTCAACCACTGTGTCGACCAAAAATCTACAGTAAACAGTAATTACATCATCGGTTCCCTGACGTCAGCCACACAGCTGGATTAACAAACAACGGACGGATTAGTGAGTGTGAAAAGACATCAGACAGAAACAGACTGACAAAACACGGTGACACCGCTGTTCGCCGATAAAGCGGGATACTTTATACAGATACTGATAAAACGGAGATTGTCATATTTTAGCTGATAGGATAATAACATCACAAAACCAGGAAATACACACAGAAGGGCATACGCGTGGCGGCACTGAGCTTGCTTTCCCTGTCCTGTGCCTCATCTCTTCCCATGATTGCCAGCTGTTCCATTTATGCTAAAACGGCAGGTCTCTGCTGGTCTGAACTGCTGCCATTTGACGCTAATAGGTATTTTTGCCATTTGCCTCAGAGTCCCATTTTGCTGCAATGTCATTACTTGACACGTCCTTCATTCCATTGCTGCTGCGGAGGTTTTTCCAAGATTCGAATATTTGAACGTAATGACATGCTCTATTTCTGTGATGCAATATGGCCTGAGTTACGATCGAAATGTTCTTAATTGAAACGCTGAATAGACAGCTCAGGCTAATCAGCTTAGAAATGTAGTCCGCAGTCAATGGATAATAAAGAGGATCGTGCCACTGAAGAGGCTATTAACACCCCTGGAATTAGACTTCACGTACTATGATCTGAGTACAATTGATGGGTAGGGAAATTAAGAAGGAGATGGAACAGCGGGAGGTGTGAAGGCACGATGATAGTCGTTTGTTCTCGTTTTTCACAAGGACAGCATGAAAGAGCCTGCACAAAAAATAATGAGTTGGGATTTTAAATGAATAAACTGCCAATGTTGACTGCTTCTATGTTCAGTCACCTTCCACTGTAAAACAATTCATTGAAAGGAAAATTCAAGACTGGACAACTTGGTTTTGGAACAGTGAACAGATGGCTCAGAATTGTTAATTATCTGGAAGGGATGAGTGTGGGACGTTGGACATGTTTCTGTGATTGACAAGGGGGAGGCGGTGAGAAGGAGCAGCTGTCTTCAGATGTTGGCCCGGGCTCGGCTCCGAGTCACGGCATTCAGACACCCAAAGGAGTCGCCCAATGCTCACTGTATCGGATCACAGGTGGAGAATGTGCATCTGACTTGTCTCATTCCCACTTGAAAAATCTTTTAGGAGGTGGATTTATTTTGTGTAACTGGCTTTTGAACGAGGAATATAACCTCCATCGCTCTTATCTCATCACAAAAACAGTGCCTTTGTTTTTGTGTTTGGGATATGATTTCATCAAAATACTCCAAGAATCAAAATTCACAGCACATTATACACCCTTTTGTCTTACTAAAATCACGGTGAGGACCCTCTGCTCACATTTTGTGTTATACATACCAAAAAAATCCTGAAAAAGCTGTGTGAAAAGCTGTAATGTTGTTAAGTATCCAATTTCGAATCTGCTTCATTGCCACAAGGGTCTTGGGACAGTGGTACACCCTGAACTGGTTGCCAGCTAATCTCAGTACGTACATACATAGACAAACAACCATCCGCACTCACATTGATACCTCGAGAAAATTTAGAGTGTTCCATCAGGTTGAGATGCATGTTTTAGCAATATTGGAGAAAACCAGAGTACCCAGTGAAATAACTGCACACATGTTTTACTACAAATATAGCGACCAATCACTTTTAAATGGTTCACTGATTTTCTGCACCAACTGTACAACTTTTATCAGATGATGATACTAGTCCAGCGTGTTCTAGTGACAAGACAAATTCATTGTGTGTTCTACACACTTGGCCAATAAAGATGATTCTGATACTAAGGCAATATTAAATGTGGCTTTTGTGAGCATGACCGTTGACAACTCAAGTTGTGGAACACTCAGGGGGAAAAAAGTGGCCAGAATGTTTTCATTGTTCGAGGCACAAAACTTAGACACTGGATAAGAAATCTCTGACATTGTGGTTTGTATGCCATACAAGATCCTGGTAGTTTAGATGAGATAGATACTGGTTGAAACAAATGTACACAGCTTGATGCCTCATTGATCACAGAGCTATTTGTGTTTGAAATGAGCCAGGCCATGATATCGGCCTCATGCAATATTCAGAAAATTTCACACTCTTCCCTATTGGAAGAAGTGAACTATCGTCTCTTGGGCCATGTAGTTTTTGTGTGTGTGTGTGTGTGTGTGTGTGTGTGTGTGTGTGTGTGTGTGTGTGTGTGTGTGTGTGTTGTGTTTGTGTGTACTTTTGGACATCGTCAAATCACTGCTGTTTTGATTTACTTGTTGGTTCAGACGTTCCTTATTTTTGGCAGATACGTCAGAAAAAAAGAGATTTGATTTTTAAGCCACGCACCACCACAGTCCTTTAATATCGTGGTGAATAACTGACATTTGAGTTGAGGTCCTTTTTGATGTTATATACACTGCTTGCGTGCCACATAAACTCCTCTGCCTGCTCAAGAAGAACTCATTACTCAGTGCGGCAGCTATCTTGTTTCTAATTTTTCTGTGGGGGCTGGGGTGTTGGGGAGGACTGGATATATTTTATTTACATCAATGTGAATAATTCAGAGAAAGTGTTCCGAGATGGAGCGAGCTAGCTAACTATCTACCAGCTCTGACTGGTTGAGTTATTCTAATGATCCTGCTCACCCCTAGATATGCATTAGTGCATGCCTGCAGGCTTGGATTTTGGTATATAGACATCGAACATCCACTTTCAGCTCCGACTGGGACTTGCAAAGGAATTGCAGAATTTCATTTTTCAATACTACCCTCCCCCGTTCAACTCACCCAGGTTGCACGGGGTGTGATGAAACCGTGTGATCATGCCCCACTGTTCAACAATGGATTGTAGCAGCAGCCTTTGTATTCCCTTATACATGTCTCTTATTCTTTTTTTAAGCATAATCCCCACTTGACGTCCTGTCTTGCTCAGTCCTTATCTTGATTTTATCAAGCCAGTCTTTTTGTTTTGATTTCAGCCTCAGGTGGATCAATTGGTGTTTCCCTCCAACAGACACACCTGTTGCACTTTTACTAATCAAGCCTGCCATGTACAGAGCCTTGCAAAAGTATTCAACCTTGCAATCTTTCGCCACATTTCAGGCTTCAAACATAAAGATGAAATTGTAATTGTTTGTCAAGAATCAACAACAAATGGGACACAATCGTGAAGTGAAACAAAATGTATTGGATAATTTAAACTTTTTTAACAAATACAAAAGTGAAAAGTGGGGCGTGCAATAATATTGCCCCCCCCCTTGCGTTAATACTTTGTAGTGCCACCTTTTGCTCCAATTACAGCTGCAAGTTGCTTGGGGTATGTTTCTATCATTTGGCACATGGAGAGACTGACATTGTGAACAGCAGTCTTCAGATTATCAATTGGATTCAGGTCTGGACTTTGACTTGGCCATTCTAACACCTGGATACGCTTATTTTTGAACCATTCCATTGTAGATTTGGCTTTATGTTATGGATTATTGTCCTGTTGGAAGATACATCTCCATCCCAGTGTCAGGTCTTGTGCAGGCACCAACAGGTTTTCTTCCAGAATGTTCCTGTAATTGGCTCCATCCATTTTCCTGTCATTTTTAACCATCTTCCCTGTCCCTGCTGAAGAAAACCAGGTCCAAACCATGATGCTGCCACCACCATGTTTGACAGTGGGGATGGTGAGTTCAAGGTGATGAGCTGTGTTGATTTTTACGCCAAATATATCATTTGCATTGTGGCCAAAAAGTTAAATTTTGGTTTCATCTGACCACAGCACCTTATTCCACATGTTTGGTGTGTCTCCCAGGTGGCTTGTGGCAAACTTTAAACGAGACTTTTGATATCTTTGAGAAATGGCTTTCTTCTTGCCACTCTTCCATAAAGGCCAGATTTGTGCAGTGTACGACTGATTGTTGTCCTATGGACAGACTCTCCCACCTCAGCTGTAAATCTCTGCAGTTTATCCAGAGTGATCATGTGCCTCTTGGCTGCATCTGTGATCAGTTTTCTCCTTGTTTGTGAAGAAAGTTTGGAGGGATGGCCGGGTCTTGGTAGATTTGCTGTGGCTTGCACAGTGTCCCTTGAGATGTTTAAGGCTTGGGAAATGTTTTTGTATCCAAATCCGGCTTTAAACTTCTCCACAACAGTATCTGGGACCTGCCTGGTGTGTTCCTTGGTTTTCATGATACTCTCTGCCCGTCAAACAGAACCCTGAGACTATCACAGAGCAGGTGCATTTATACGGAGACTTGGTTACACACAGGTGGATTTGGAGATCCTCACTGAACTTCTGGAGTGAGTTTTCTGCACTGAAAGTAAAGGGGCCGAATAATACTGCATGCCACGCTTGTCAGTTTTTATTTGTTAAAAAAGTTAAAATTATCCAATAAATGTTGTTCCACTTCACGATTGTGTCCCACTTGTTGATTCTTGACCAAAAAAAATAATTTCACATCTTTATGTTTGAAGCCCTGAAATGTGGCGAAAGGTTGCAAAATTCAAGGGGGCCGAATACTTTTGCAAGGCACTGTATTTAAGGACTGTAAATCTGCTGAGTGGCTGTAGGATTAGTGAGTTTGAAATGTTTTGCTCTATAGCTCTCGACCTAATTCATTTTGCCCTCTGTTCCTTGTTTTGCATTGTATAATTAAGCATTTTTGATCCTGGTCTTGTTTTTGCTGTCACGGCTTGGAATTGAAGCGGATTTACATGCGACAGGAGATTTGATCTTTTCGTCAATGGATGCTACAGCTTCGTGTTTGCTTTCAAAACTTGGCTTGTAGCAGACGTGCACATTCTACCATGATGTCCCTGATCCACTGATGAAAAGGAATCTTTGATCCTCTCCTCTTTTATCTAGAACTGCTTCATGCAACAAACATGGTACAGAAAGTGCTTAAGATTGAAGACTGTCTGATTCTTTTGTGTCGTGTATTATTTATTTTGTTTTATTCTTGTTTTTGGCTTCAAGATGATGCCGCGAGAGTGGTTGCCTTTACAGCAGCTCCTGTATTTTGTTTTTGCTGCTTTGAAATGTACATTTCTCCACTGTGAGACAGATCAAGGCTTATCTAATCTAATGTAATGTCATCTATTTTTTGTAAGACAATTTTTATTTCTTTTTCATGCCTTCTTTTTAATGGTTCTGTGTGACAAGCCATTGTTTTGTACTTGGTCGGAGTTTTTCAAAATCTTGACCACAGTCACTTGAACAAGTCTCAATATTTCCCACTGTAGGTTTTCCTTTGAGAATGAAAACAATCAGCCAGTATTTGTATCGACTTGATCCCTGAAAATGTTCAACACAAAGTCTCCTTTAGAAGATTGTGCCCCGAGACCTAAACAATGCATGCTTTTTTTCCAGGAAGCCAGTCTTGTTGAATATTGAAGTGCACTGTGACACCTATGTTGTTCTTTGAGATGTGGGAACCGAAACCATTCCACCTGGATTTTGGCCAGACAAACTGGGCATCAAAGAATGAGCAGTTACACAGGCTTGCACAAACGCACAAACGAACGCGCACACGCACACGCACACGCACACGCACACACACACACACACACACTTCGTACACATCCACTCTTACCATGCCTCCAAGATCCTCTCCTTACTTCCTATGATCTTCTCAACATCAATCCGTCATCCCTTCGAGCAAAAAACGAGAGGACGGGAGATGACAAAAATGAAATGACAGATTACCTGCTATATATAGAGTGAGTTTTACACCTCTTCGCTTATTTATCTTCGCTCATTGGCCCCAATACATTGGATACACCTTGTAGTTCGCAACCGGTGATGCAAATCGATCCTCTCTCTCGCTCCAGTACAAAATTCAACAACTTGTCCTCCTAAATTGAATTTAACATAGTGGTCAATTCATATTTTTCAAAGGCTGCTAAAAAAACAAAACAACTGTTGAATGATGTCTTTTGATACTAAATAAATAATATCATGCGGGAGATAATTGTTCATTGCAATACAGTCAGATTACCTCTTTTTCAGATTACCAGTTCAATACTTTTCGCAGCTGTCCAATTGGCTGCTGTGTGTCCATATTGACAATACGAATCGGTGTTTTTATGAGCTCTATGCTGAACATTTTTTTTCTTTGATTAAATGAAAAAAAGACAACCTACCCCTTCGTTTGCATATTGTTATTGTTTGAGCCCACAATGCTAGTTCTACCTTCTTCACACCTTCCTTAAATCGGAACATTTCCAATTTATTTTTAATCTCCCCCCTCCTCTATTCCTTACATGCATGCCTGCTTTGGCTTTTCATTATACACGAGAATGCAAAATGGTGTGGGCAAAGGCAAGGAGAGACAAATTGAAACCACAAAGCCATTCCTTTCATGCTGAGAGGAGAAGGAGAGTTCGGCGAGCAGAGTTGACATTCCACTTAATTTGATACATTACTGCATGAGGATGCCTTATTGTTGCCACATCCAGGAACTGGGCCAGTAGAAGATCCTCATGATGGATGGATGAAAGTCAATGTGTGGACCCCAATGGTCCATCACCATCATTTGGCATCGGATTTGTCAAGAAGTTTTTTTTTGTTTATTTTTTTTGCGGAGTTTAACAGGTCCGAGGGAACACCCACAACCCTCCCAGTACCCCGCAAGAAATTATCTTCTGTTGATGATTGCGCAGGAATATTGAATTGTTCCAGGTTCAAAGTTACCATATTTTCCAGTGTATAAGGCACACTCAAAAGCCTTGATTTTCTTCAGACGATGACCCTGCGCCTTATACGCAGGTGCACCTTATATATGAGGCAATATTTAGCCGCAACAGGTCTCGCAACTACTGTCAGCATCCACGGTCTCCATTTCCTTGCTAGAAGTAGTGCATAACAACCTCTATTGTAGCCCCGTATAATGTGGCTTGCCTTATATTTGGAAAACGTTTGTATATTTCTATATATTTGAAAAACTTTGATTGAAGGTGCGCCTTATACTCTGTTGCGCCTTATATATGGAACAAGTTCGAAAATATACCATTCATTGGGGTGTGCCATATACTATGGTGCACCTTATACATTGGAATATACAGTAGGTGCCATACACAATGGTTCCCTTCATTCAACTAGTTACTTCAATTTTTGGCCAATAAAAATCCAATGCAAATACAGATTGTACCAAGAAAATATATACTGTATACCTACTGCTGAGCCAAACCCTTAATTCATAAATATGACTTAATACAGTATGTAACTATCATTTGCTATCATATTATTATATTATTATTTTTAAAAACTGATGTGCTAGAGATAACGAATGAGGGCTGATTGGGAATCTGTGCAAGACCCATTGAAAAGTTAACTTGTAATAAAAAATAATAATAAAACAATCAGAATATTTTTGGGAAGCCAATTGCCATCCGCAGTCAATATGTTCACTGAGTAAGGGAAGAAAAGACTAACACGATGTCTGTTATGTTCCTGACATCTGAGCATGCTCAAGGGACAATCTGTCTGTGCGCCGTGCCGTTGAATTGCTCATACAGCGTGCATACACCAAAGACATCTGCTCATGCAGTGACTCAACAAATTTGTCCACTACGAGTTGGCAAGTTATTCACTGTTGAAGTTCAAACTGATGGTTCCAGACACATTCTCTTAGTTTGTTTACTTTCTTCATTAAAGTTCATAGTTAATCAATAACTGTGATTACTGCCCGTAGTACATTCATGCTTAACATACTGTCAAATATTTGACTTTTCAAGAGGCCGAGTTAGTACAACATGCTGATTGTCTGCAACTTTACCTGTGAGATGTAACAGAGAAGCTGGTAATTTTTCAAAATAATAGATTAGGAGCCGCTGAGAAAACCATTCGACAGTAGTCGATGTCGATCTTGATGAGAACTGAAACAGAAATGATCCAATTGAAGGTTGGCATAACTAATTCAGATAAATAATAACTTTTGATTGGAATAAAACAAATCAAATATTGTATTAATCAAATTTGGAGACAAAATGTCAGATCACGCCGAGAGAAAACAAACATCTTACTTGGTCTACAAGTGATGTTAAAGCTATTCCCCCTACAACAACTTCTCGAAACCACCCTGGTTTCCTCTGCTATTAATCATCATCTGGCCACAAGCAAGTGGATGCAGCACAAGGTGACCAACACCGCAGGTAGGATATGAGATGTGGGAGGGTGGGGGCGGTCAATGGAGGATGCAAGGGAAGGCTGAAGAAAAAAAATCAAGGGTGAAGGGCTGTAGGTTATGTACAGGCAAGCAGCACAAAAAGTGAGACTGTGAGGGGATCCATCTAAGGGCTGTCACAATGGGGGTTGGCGGGCATGGGGGCGGGTATCCTAAAGGCGAGGCATGAAGCTTGTGTGAAACCTAGACAGTTTCCCAATTCACGAGCCATTACCGCCTGGTCTGGAAACTCTGAAAAACGGAGCCGCTCTTGTTGCTAGGCTCCAAATATTCACCCTGGAGTGACACTTTACAATATGTCTTCTGTCTCTTCAGGGGGGGTATGAAGTTGGGATCCTTGAGTTTGTAGGATTTTTCCCTTCAATACAAAAAGCTTGTTAAGAAGGCAATTACTTACTGGAACATGTGCACACCGCTGCCTTACACGCACACTGCTGCTTCACACGTACAACCTCACCGTGATGCAAAAGTGACATTATCAAGGAATCAACTGTGTGAAAGAGAAGCGTTGGGATGGAGAGTCCGCCCGTGTGCCATAGCACCGACAGTACTCATAACTAACAGTATGTGTATGTCCAGTATAATGAGCCCATTGGTTACGCTGGAGGCTTCTGGATTTAATTGTGAGCGCGTTAAGCATGAAGCGTCGGTACAGCAGCACCGTGAAATGGGGTCTGCTCTTTTGCAGTACACTTTCTCGAAAATGAAAAGAACAGTAGGGGATTATTTATTTATTTATTTATTTATTTATTCAGTCATTTATTTGGTCATTAAGTTATTTTTAATTTGTAAATTTTAATGTTATTTTTATGTTTATATATATATATATATATATATATATATATATATATATATATATATATATATATATATATATATATATATATATATATATAAAATCCATTTGTTTGAAAATTTGTCATTTTATTTTGTTTGTTTTTTTTATTTGATTTAACGTTTTAGTGTTCTAATTTTATAATTTTTCTGTTTTTATTTTTTTAATTTTAGTTATTTGCTTATTTATTTATTTTTTTTCAATGGAGAGCCTAACTAGCGACATTGTGAACCTCTGAGATTCTCCCCAGTGACGTACAATATACTGGATCTATTTTATTTTTTCATCATTTGTTAGATGCCTAACCGATGTTCTATCTGCTCAAGTTTAACGGCCCATGTGTATTGCAAGAAGAGGAACCGCTACATTCATCACACATACACTCAATGTATTTGTGTTGCTCGCATTATGCCCCAAACGATACCGGCGAATTGTCCACGCGCCATAAAGACAGGTTCAACAGCGGCGTAGTACTTTCATTTGCTAGTATGTGAAATAGTGGCCACGGAGGGACAATCCAGCAATCTATCAGGTCTCTGCGTTCACGATGCAGCTCTTGTTCAGCGTTATGGCTAAGGCGCTGCAAGGGGGAGGAAAGAAAGGCAATGTATGCTATTGAACCGCTGCCTTCACCCTAGTAATGGCGAGTGGATAATGTGTGCTGTAGGCTATTATATTATATTAAAATTCAAAGTAGCTGAATTTTAGTTTATATGTAAGGGTTTGTTCCAAAGATCGATTCCATAACACCTTTTTCCCATTTCAGTTGATATGTTTATCTACACCGTATCCCCTTGTATCAACTTAATATTGAGTATATTACATCGCGGAAGCCTCTTGGATAGGAGGCGAAACGTCCGAAACCTTCACTTTTGTACAGATGACGGCTGAAGAAACCTCATCGATGGACCACTCCTGTACGACTGAGAGCTTACACAGACGTACATCGCGGATACATTCAGTTATTTTTGTTGGTGTATTTTTTTCATTGTAAAACTGTTGATGTCTGTTTTAATCGTTCAAGGAAACGGTTTGGGGGTTTAAATTGTGATCCCAACGCTTCTGGAACGAGGTGGGCCTTCAACCTTATATCATGCAAAAGTCTAGATGTGGAGATGTGGGATTTTTGTTTTTTAATTACTTTTTTTCTTTTTGGTTAGATTTTTTTTTTTTTTTTGAGGCGAGCCGCTGCTACAGTATGACTATGGCACAGTCCCATTCAGAACGCGTGTGAGCAGCCATTATCTGATGTCAACCGAAATGGCCTGTGCCATTCTACAGCCATGCCATTATTTTGAAGTGGAAAAATGCAGCAATCTGCTAAAAATCAAAGCCAAAGTGTTTTGCAGGTTTCAAGCCATCAATGGGTTTTTTTGTTTCTCTTTTTCTGGCTTTGTGTGTGTTTTTTTTAGTAGTAGTAGTAGTAGTTTTAGCTTGAAATGTGCAGAGTTGCGTGTACGTTTTCTGTTTTTTTCCACTTGGCTGTTTGGAAGAATGTGGACAACAACTGAATGTGCAGTAACAATAGGGAGACTGTTCTTGCTGAGGTATGGGGATTGATTGATGGAAAGAATAAATGGAGGCTCGAGGCCTTCTGTTTTTATCAGTGGCTGCTCAGTGTCAGTTTGTACAGTGGCTCCCACCACCTCTCCAATTATGAGCCAGCCTCGATAGCCTTCTATCCAAATTGAAGACCGGAAGATACAGAGGAGCGTTTGGGCTTATCACGGGTGGTTTTCTGCCACATCATTGACTTTTCACTGCATGTTTGCTTGATCATAGGCCATTCGTAGAGTATTCCGCAGCAGTGTATGTATGAGATACTTCGCAACCACACACACACACACACGCGCACACACACACACACACACACACACACACACACACACACACACACACACACACACACACACACACACACACACACACGCACACCTACATGGATATGATCACACAGTCAGTCTCTCGTCATTTTTTTTCTGCTTGGCTTGCATAGCTCGTCCTCTTGTTGGCAAAATGGCTTTGGATTGGGGTTTTTGAGATCACTACTCCTTGCTGTCCAAACTTGTGTTGTCTATTTTTCTGATGCAGATAATCTGCAAATTAATATTATATTTGGCAGCTGATGAACTGCGGCAATGCATTTGATTGCACAATTACTTGTGAGAGGCTTCAAAATGTGAATGCTATTCCCAGACAGCAGCTGTGGCATCTGAGCGGTTATTTTCAGAGTTTTATGCACCAGGGTGGGTAATACACACCAATTTAGTTTACATGAGAGGGGGGATTTGCAAGGAAGAAGTGGAGAAGGAGCGAGAGGCTTCTTTGACTCCTGTGAAAGTGAGGATGAGCTCAGGTTTCCGGTGTGAGTAAGCGAAAGGGCTATTCCTAGTAACAGTTTACAGTTTCATCTTTGTCATGTTTCAATGCCAAGCCAACTCCTGATCTATGTGTCGTTCAAAAACGCAATTCTAAATCCGAATCTTCTCCCAGACGTCTTTGCATACCGCTGCATTCAAATGTCTCAAACGCGCCTCTCATGTTGGGTTCCGTTTTAGGAAAGACAAGGTTAAAAGGTTCGCTCAACGACTACAAAATTAGTGGACTTGCATATTTTCCTTTTTTTAACTTGCACAACCTGTGTGGTTAATCATGTTAAAATGTCTGTACAATTAGTGGAAATGAAAACCTAGCTTATGTGAAGTAATTTTTCATTTTTATTTTTTTACTCTAACCAATCCTGTTTTGTTGATCTTTTCGATTAGAAAAAGTGATCCGTGTTAAAGTGTGATCTTCCCCTTCTACTTTGGACGTTAATTCCTGTCATAGTTGCTGTATACCGTTTTTGGTACCCAATATGTATTTACCTACTTACGACCGAGTGTCCGAAGACGGCTGGGATAGGCTCCAGTAGACCGAGACCCTCGTGAGGAGAAAGCGGTCAAGAAGATGAATGAATGAAATAATGAATACGTATTTACCCCCTTATAACTTGTCCATTCCCTGATATCTCCAAACAGGTTCCTCCTTTTATCATTCCTAGTATCAATATTTGAAATTAAGAAATTAAAAACATCCAAGCTGATATGTTCACATTTAACTCAGCAAATACACTGCATGGATAATTTAATCAAATAGAACTTAACAGTGTTTTCACTAATGACAGTGTTTGAAATAGCAACTGCCCGGCGGCTTTTACATCGGGCGTACAACTTTCAAAACATCTCGGCCCGGATGGCCGACAACTTCTTCAAGAAAAAAAATGATTTTTTTTTTCAAATCAAACGTTTTATTCAATAAAGCAAAAGCCACAATCAAAACAAAGGTTCGTTTGGCAATTTGCATACTTCAGCACAGGCAGCCAATCAGAAGCCTGCTTCGGACTACACCCTGACTGAAAAGTGTACTTGAGAGTTTTGAAAGCCGCTTAGAAAAAGAAGTCTACGTCACTTTGAACAGACAACACAACGCAAACATTGCATTGTGCACCATGATGACAAATGACAACTGGAGCAAAATCTTCAGCAAGAGTTATTTATTATGAATTAGGCAAGGGAGCATTTGTAGGTAGTTCCTTAATTTAAAAGAAAAAAAAAACTTTTATACTTCGCAACAATGCATTTTTTTGTGCGGTTAGACGTCTTTTTGTGTTTTACGTTGTGAAAAATGGGGCAGGCAACTTTATGGCCGAGCCGCAACTTTTCAGAGTTGTCTGCCCGGGTGTCCACTAACTTTTTGTCATGAGTTTCAGACACTGCTAATGAGCCAAATATGTTTAATAAAGAGCTTTTAATACGCCTCTTATTCCCACCAGAGAAGATGCTCACGAGTATGCCGAAGAAATCAACGAGGCAAACATAATTAGTCTCTTCCAGTGATCAGCCAGCTTGTTACTCATCTTCGATAGAACTGGCTTTCTGGCTTTCTTACCAGTCGGACAGCAACACAGCATGATACGCACTACGTGACATGTTAATTACAAGAAATATCTATTAGTCTGCACTTAGAATCATACGCACTATAATTCATAACCTCTTTCCAGCTGTGTGATCATGCGAACGCCTGAGCGGAACCGAGCACAATCAAGTCAAAGAAGACCGCCTTAAAATCAGCGGTAGTCGAGTTAACAAGCAGTCAGGAGGATGCCTTTCAAGCACGGCATGTGAAATGATTGTGCGTCAATTCATACTGCCCCTGACCCCCTAAAAAAAGAAATGATAACTTGTTTGCCACCAGATTTTTTTTCTCTCTTTCACTGTAGTATATTTTTTGTCAGAATCAAAAGTGAAGTCATTGGATTGGAATAGCCTTTATTAGGAGGAATATTCGGTGGAGAAATTTATATTTCACAGCTGCAAAGTGATGAAACTAAGAGGAAAGGAAGAAGTAGAAAAACAAAATACATGACCTGCTGTAAAGGCAGCCACTCTCACGGCATCTTTAGGTCAAAACAACAACAAAAAAACGAAATAACAAATGATGTGACACAACACAAAGGACACAAAATCATTTAATCTGAAGCACTTTCTGCATTCTATTGGTTGAATGAAGTAATTATAGATTAAAGAGGAGAGGATCAAAGTGTCCTTTTCACCAGTGGATCAGGGACATCATAATGAAATGCGCACATCTGCTACAAGCTAAATGTTGAAAGCAAAAATGAAGCTGTAGCATCCATTGACGAAAGAGATTGTCTCACATCTCCTGTCCCACGTAAAACCAATTCCAAGCCGCGACAGTTACACATACATTTGTCCTGATTTGAAACCAATTTAATATTGAAATTATGATTTCCAAAAATATTGGTGACGATGACCCAGTAAGATGGTGATTTGCTGAATACATACACTTTATGCATTACTTTAAAGGTCAACCGACACCATTTTTTTGTTTCCTAACTGACATCAGAAAACGTTTTATAGCATCTAAAATACCCAAATCACGCAGGCTGATATTTTTGGTCAAATGCAAAACACCAATAAAAATGACTTAAAGTGTCCCAAAACCACTTCAAAATGACCTCAGAAAGTTTCAGTTTCAGTAGCTCCCGCCCCCTGTTCATGACGTCTTGCCGTGCTCGAGAATCAAAACAATGGCTTCAGATTCGGAGAATATGCTTTCTTGTTACTCATCCAGTTACGAATATAATTCAAATAGTTCTGAAGAGGAAAGCATAAATGTTTGCAATTGATTAAAGAAGTCCTTCCGTCTCATTTTGAGGCCCCTGGACTCAAATGTAGCGCCCAGAAAATGCACAAGATAGCACCCAAGCTCCATTGGAAATGGGTCTAATTGTCTGCTGGGAATTTGTGTCAACTAGTATCAAATAGTAGTCTTGGTGCAACACACAACGATTCATCGCGTTATTTATGTTTTTTTCCTTCTAATTTCACCATCAACACAGATCAACAAAGTTTTCAGACAAAACAAAGTACCCAAAATGCATTCTGTGACGCTTTCTTGGTCAGGGGCGTCACCTCAGGCATCGTCATGAACTCGAAAACAAGACTTGCTGAATATTCAGCGCGAGTCTTAAAACGTAAAATATAGCTATATGCGGTGGAATCTTTGTAAAATGCGCTCAGAAGTCATTTGAAGTGATTTTACAAATTATGGACACAACTTGCTCAGAGGTGTCGGTTGTCCTTTAAAACTTAACTTAAAGTTTTGTTCGTATGAAAAAAAATGTTTCCCTTTGTAAAACGCAAAAATGCTGTTGCTGTCTACAGAAAAAGTACGACAAACCAAAAACTGTCCAATAATCTTCGTGAGATTTAACACGTCTCGGGCCGATAGCATTCTGTATTCGATACTAGTGCTTATTTGACGTGAGTGTATGAATTCATTATTTGCATCTTAAGTAATGGGAGGTCAGGTGTTGCCATGACAACAAGGTTATATTTGAGACCAATGGAGGAAACACCAATAGATACATTGATGAATAAACATTAATAAAGCTGGTCTTGTGCTGCACTAGGAGCTCATTTTCTGTGCTTTGGTGGGTCGTGGGTATTTTAAGTGTGGGCGCACGTGTATCACGCTCGGTAAGGTAGCAGACACTGTGCGCATCACGTCACTACCAATTCAACCCCTGCTTTCTGAAGCCTCTTTAAGTGTGATTTTTCACAGTCTGTTGTGTGAAATCTCCAGAATTAGACAGACATGACATCAGCTTTCGATTCAGAAACAGTATGAGTCAAAATCGCATATTTTCTCCTGTAAAAAGCATTTTCTTGGAGTTACTCGCCTACTGAAGGAATGTCTGATCATTTTAGGGTGTACCACACATGCAACTCTTGAGTGTAAATCTACACAAATTAGGTGCCATTTTTAATTGGCACCAATGGCACTGTGTATAATCCACTAAATTTAGATAGAGAAAACTGGTCCCACTTTTTTCCCATCTTTCAGTCAGTCAACAGTGAAAAGAACACCTGCTCCAGTGTCAACAGTGTATAATTACAGTACGTGGAAGCTAAGCTAAGTCCTTCCCTCCAGAGTGTGTATTTAGAATGTCTAAGTGTTTATCTCCAGGCAGACATCTAATAGCTTCTTACTTAGTATGTGTTATCCTCGGTCTTGTGGGTCTTGCGGTTCTTGTGGGGAGCAGTCATGGGATGCCTTGGAAGCCATGTATCAATTAAACCTCAGCCCCGGGTTGAAAACGATCCTCGACATAAGGCTGAATCACAGTCACTCGGGGATGCATACGACTGTGTGGGGGAAAGTGAGTGATGTGAGGAAAACCGGAAAGTCAAAATTGTTAGATTAGCTCGTGTGGACACTGACTTAAGTCAGCATTCTGCCCTGTAGACTATTCTTGGTTTTGTCTACTTAGTGTTTTGAAATATGTGCGCTTGAATTGCCATCCAAGTGTCTCGAAGCAGTTTAAATGAACTCTGGTATGGAAGAAAAGACACCAACAACTCTACTTTCTTGTTGAATGAACAAATGGGGTCCTTTGTGCTTTGTGTATTTGCGCACAGCAACGTGCGTGTTGAAAAGCAGAACTTAGTCGACTGGCTCTGCATCATGTGCTGATCATCCCCATGACTCTCCCCAAGACTAATGTCTCCTTTCACCACGTGAGGGCATGGAATTCGGTTAAAAGATTAGCTTCGGTGTTTTGTAACTCCCGACATCTGCATTATTGGGTACATCGGCACAATGTGATCTGATCTAGTACAGGAACATTTTCCAATGAATGCTTTTCTAATGATCAGAACTTTAGTTTGACATTGTCAAAATGATATTTTACAAGTGTTTATTTTTCAGGTAATACATTATGAACTCATTTACTGCTATTCATGAATTTAATCGGGATTTGAAAATATGACATAGAACGGCATTCCCAATTTTTTTCGGGTTTTGTTTTTTCATGCTTGGGTGCCGATAAAGCGCTGGCCATGTCCTCTGGCAATGTTTTTTTTATTTTCCACAAGAGGGCTGCATTTCCCCTTTTTCCATGTTAGCGCTTTGTTCCAGCTGTTGGTAGTGCTATATGAACCAATATGTATGTATTGCATTGTATTTTAGACAACCACCCTCAATTCAAGCTCATATAACTCCACGTAGTTGTGTTAAGTTCAGACTGTAAAAATGACAAAAACCCTGGTGCTGGAGTAGAGACATGTGCACATCATCTGGCAGTGAATGAGTTAATAGAAAAATTCAATGTTCACCGACAGTGAGTCTAAATTAAAACAAGGCAAGCTTTCAGCTCATAATAAATATAAAATGGCTTCCATTCTGAATCTTTTTTTACCTTCCCAAACACAATTAACAGAACATTTTGAAGCACCTAGAAAATCATTATCACCATGAAAGGTTCCAATTTGGCCCACATAATTGTAAAAAGTATTTGCTGCCCTTTAAACTCTTCAAACGTGAGCACGATTAAAACAAGAGCTACGACCCCCCCCCCCCCCCCGCCAGCACCACTTCCAGCGCTTCCTTTTATCTTCACTGTGGCTTGCTCTTGTATGAATGAGGGAGGCAAAAAATAGCTGCACCACCCCAAGCGTGATACAAGAGAACTGGTTGATACTAATTGGTATTCTAAACTTGTGCATGCTTTCCTGAGGCAAGAACTTTCTCCATGAAACGATAGCGGGGAAACCACCCAAACTTCTTTTCTTGTCCATTGAAGCAATTTTCTCTGATCATCATTGTATAAGGTAAGGAAATCCTACCTTTCCTCTACGATCCCTATAATCGCTCACCGCTCTTTTTCTTATTCCTTCATGACTCCACCGTTTGCCTCAATTCCTTATCTGATTCCAGAAGGCACACTTTTTCTAGGACTATCCCCAAGACAAGACAAGATGTAGGTGTAAATTTCTACCGGGGTCACCCATTCATTACCCGACCATGACAGTTCTGTGGTTCCGATGTGGGTCACAGCTCTTACAGTGTTCTCCTATTTTTTTTCTCCCTGACCTTCTTCGAAAGGGCTTCAGGAGAAGCTGCAGTCATTGTGGCGGTGGTGGGGGTGTTCTCACTCATTGAACTTGTACACTCGCCATTTCTTCTGAGATATCTCAATAACATTTCCTGTGTAAATTTAGGCTCATTGAACACGGCCACATGAAGTGCTTCGCGGACGGGTCTTTCATTGATTCTGTGGCGCTTTATGGAGGCCCATTAAATTGATCCACCAGCATGCACCACGTCGCTTGATTTCCTCTGTGCCACAAGACACTATTTTATGCGTAAAAAGGCCCCTTATGAAAAGAGATTGGTCCCCGCTCTCTGTTAAGCGATGTCGACAGCAAAGTAATGATGACTTCATTAGGCACAGTCCCCACATGGGACGAATGAGAACTAAACACAAGCGTGCAATGGCATTTGCATAGGAAGACTGCAGATCTTCACGATCTCATATTGCAACAAGTATTCCCATTGGAGAGACAGTCGACAAAATAGAGCATTTCACCAGAGAGCTCTTAATTGTTCTTCTGTTGAGACAATAAATGCTGATAACGATTGCCCTCACATTCTACGCTGATGTAAACTCATTGTTTTACAAGACAGGGGTGTACTGTACAATGTTAATTAGACTCAATTGCACTATTTCAAGTATCCAGCCATCTATCCATTAATCCGAACTGACGAGGGTCGCAGGTGAACCTGAGCCTATCCCAGCTGTCTTCGGGCAGTATGAACTGTTTGCTAGGCAATCGCAGGGCACACAGAGATGAACAACCATCCGCACCAACAGAGATTTTAAAGCAGGGGTGTCAAACTCCAGTCCTCGAGGGCCACCGTCCATCACGTTTTCCAAGTCTCCCTGTTGCAACGCACCTGATTCAAGTGAACAAGCTCACTGTCAGACTTCCACAGAGCTTGCTGATGATCTGGTCATTTGAATCAGGTGTGTTGCAACAGGGGGACTTGGAAAACATGTAGGACAGACTTCTCCAGCTTGGTGCGTCCCCCACGATCTGCCAGTGGACCCTCAGCTTCCTGACAGGACGGACACAACAGGTCAGACTGGGAAATATATCATCCACAACACGAACCACGAGCACTGGAGCCCCGCAGGGATGCGTCCTCTCTCCATTGCTCTTCTCTCTCTACACGAACGACTGCACCTCAACGCACCCAGCTGTCAAATTCATAAAGTTCGCAGACGACACCACGGTCATCGGTCTCATCAAAGACGGCGACGAGTCTGCGTACCGACAACAAGTGGAGCAGCTGGAGCTCTGGTGCAGCCGTCACAACCTGGAGCTGAACACGCTCAAGACAGTTGAGATGATGGTGGACTTCAGGAAACATCCATCACCACAGCTACCCCTCACACTATCCAACTGCCTGGTGTCAACCGTTGAGACCTTCAAGTTCCTGGGAATCACAGTCTCCCAGGACATGAAGTGGGAGGTCAACACCAACTCTATCCTGAAAAAGGCCCAACAGAGAATGTACTTCCTGAGGCTGCTAAAGAAGCATGGCCTGCCACAGGAGGTGCTGCAACATTTCTACACGGCTGTCATCGAATCCATTCTGTGTTCTTCCATCACCGTTTGGTTCGGGGCAGCCACAAAAATGGACAAAATCCGACTTCAACGGACAGTTAGGACGGCGGAAAAAATCATTGGCACCGCCCTACCCACTCTCGAGGACTTGCACACTGCAAGAATCCAAACTCGGGCGCGGAAAATCCTACTGGACCCTCCGCACCCTGCCCACCACCTTTTCCAGCTACTCCCCTCAGGCAGGCGCTACCGATCCATGCGCACCAAATCCAGCAGACATTTAAACAGCTTCTTCCCCCAAGCCATTAACTCTTTGAACTCTTTCAACAGTAGCCAAAATGGAACTGTATAGTGCCACTTAGCAGTTTTTTTGACAACGATACTAGTGCAGCGTGTTCTACCGGAAACAAATTCCTTGTGTGTTCTACATACTTGGCAATAAAGATGATTCTGATTCTGATTCTGATTCTGACAGCGGCCCTTGCAGACCGGAGTTTGACACCTGTGATTTAGAGTATTTAGTTATCTTGCCATGTCTGCTTTTGGAATGTTGAAGTAAGCCGAGTACCCGAAGAAAACATGCAGGAACTGGGAGAACATGCAAACTCCACTCTGAATCGAACCTGACCTCTGTACTGTGAGGCGGATGTGCTAAACTGTAGATGGCCGTGCCATGAATTAACTCCTTTGTTGTTGTCTTACAAAATAAATCACATCTTATCACTATTAACTCTTTTGCTGCCACTCCCAAATTTATTTTATCTGACTGATAAAGTGCTGGTCAGACCTCTGGCAATGTTTGTCCCTTCCACGAGGGGGCAGCATTTGCCTTTCATCCATGTTAGCGCTTTCTTACAGCTTCATCTGTTGTTAAAGCGCTCTATAAATCAATATGTATTTATTGTATTTTGTACAGCCACCCCCAT
Source organism: Hippocampus bargibanti (assembly GCF_051943395.1). NCBI lineage: Eukaryota > Metazoa > Chordata > Actinopteri > Syngnathiformes > Syngnathidae > Hippocampus > Hippocampus bargibanti. Next base: position 12,648,185 of record NC_142747.1, read on the forward strand.
TTCAAGCGCAGATAACTCCAGACCTGTATAATTTAGGAATTAAATATTTCCTGATGAAAGAAGAGAGACTTAAGGTTTCTAACGCTGTATTGACTGTTGATGTAGTTAGTCCGAAAACTCAATATTCTGTCGGTCCTGCAATTTCAGTGAAAATGACCAAAACCCTGGCACTGGAGTGGATAAGTTTTTGCACATCGTCTGGCAGTGAATGAGTTCAGAAAATTAGCAACCCCCTTTATCATTTACCCTTTCCCTTAAGTCCTAATATACATTCAAGCAAATATTTCCAATAAGAGACCCATAGATCCCTCAATGCATTGAATTCCAGATTACCGATCAAATTAGCTCTGATGCAGCTGCCTTGATTTGGTGAACCATTCGGAAAACAGAGATTTGATGATTGAACACCCTGTTATAGATATGGTTCAAACTTATACAAGTCATCGATCTGCCATCTTGTGAAAATGACAACCACGAGGCCGTCTATATCTCCTCTTGGTGTGAGAACATGGGGGAGTGGTTGATCCATTTGAGAGATTGCAAGGTCTTCATATCACATTAAACACACGAACACATGAATCATTCCAAATGTGAGCCTCTCACTATAATGGGTGCCTCATCTCACACCCCTCACTCAATCTCTGTCACCAGCTCTGTTCTCCACATCTGTATGCACAATATGCTGGAGCTCCAAAGCCTTTTATTGCGGTTTCCCACTGTGTGTCCAGTATTTCACACACAATAATTCTACATTCATTCAAATGATAAAAACAACAAGAGCGTTAACGTTTCCGTTTTTTCTGTCAATCCGTCACTGACAAACTGTTTTGCGGACAAATGACGGTTTAATGAAATGAAAAAAAAAAAAACAAAAACGGACTCCCATTATACTGGTGATTGATGGAAACACGCGCCGCTCGTCTTGCTTGTCTGTTCTTGGAGGTGAATTAAAATACATCGGCCTTGCTTTGAGCGGATCGCATTTTTGATGTGATAATCCCATTCCTCTCAATTCTTGCCCACCCTTGGACACAAAAAATGTTTGCTTGCAGCCCCAAATATGAAGGTGGCTTAACTACATTCCTCCTGTAGAATACAGTATTTTAGCTTGTTTTATTTTATTTATTTGCATTATGTATGGTTTGCTTGTCAAATGGCATGTTGAGCGTTGTGTAGAGATTTGTAAACAGACTTCTCTGCGAGACAGACCAAAATAAAACAACCCAATGACATCTCTCTGGTGAAATAGAATCTTTTATCGTCATTGAGGGAAATCCTCAGGAGGTTTTCAGAGTAAAAGTGCTGAAAGCCGCCATACAAAAATGGACCATTTATGTCTCACATGCGGCACAAACTGAAGACAAACCTTCGTGCAAAAAGCATGCTGGTGTTTGCTCACAGATGCACTTACCTTGCCATGTAAGAGAGAACATTAATTTATGGTAGCTTTTACATCAGTGTAGAAGTGTCGAAGTGAAGTGAAATATGATTACATTAATGCAATGGATTTGATTAGCCTTTATTAGTCTCGCAGTGGAGACATTTACATTTCACAGCAGCAAAGTTATGGAAGGAAGAGGAAAGCAAAGGAAGAAGTAGAAAAACAAAATACAGGAGTTGCTGGAAAGGCAGCCACTCTCATAGCACCATCATGTCAAAAGAATAATAAAAGAAAAAAAAATAAGAATATGATAGCACAAAGACACAGTCATTCAATGTTCAGCACTTTCTGCGCCCTCTTTGTTTTATGAACCAATTCTAGATGAAACAGGAGAGGATCAACGCGTCATTCTCACCAGTGGATCAGGGATGTTATGGTGAAATGTGCACATCTCACATTCTGACAATTAAAAAAAAACATCCACACCATTTTCATGTCTGACCCAAAATGTATAATGCCATCACTTTGTCAATGTCCTTTCATTGTGCTGCAAGCGGTACAAAATAAATGTGACAGAAAGCTGTCATCAAATTCATGTCTTTGGTTGCCTGGATTTACGAAAGCATGTCTCGTCAATAATTCAAAACCAAGAAAGCGTGCTGCAAGTCTATCCTGCCTCTGAAACTCCCTCGTGCATGCTACGCGTTTCTATTAATTCATTTAAATTATGTGCAAATTCTGGTGTCATACATGGTTCTGAGAGAGCTTCGCCCGTCTCTCACTCCTCACACCACTGCTATCCTCGTTCATAGTCTTGTCACCTCCCGGATTGACTATTGCAATTCACTTCTCTTTGGTGTCCCTCAGAAACTTCTCCACAAACTTCAACGTGTCCAGAATTCTTCAGCTCGGCTCATCACCAGAACCTCATCCTTTCACCACATCCTCCCCGTCCTCCAAGAGCTCCACTGGCTCCCGGTCAAATATAGAATCAACTTTAAAATTCTTCTTTATACATTTAAAGCTATCCATAACCTTTCCCCCCTCATACCTATCTGACCTTCTTCAAATTTCTATTCCCTCTCTTCTGTTCCTCCCTCCCCTTCTGTGTACCCCCCTTGCCCGTCTCAGCACGATGGGTGACAGAGCCTTCAGCTGCTCTGCCCCCAAACTCGGGAACTCACTTCCTCCCAACATTCGTAACATTGATTCTCTTCCCACCTTCAAGTCCCATCTCAAAACCCACCTATTTAAAATTGCATTTTCTGTGTAGCTCTCTCTCTTGTTTCTATTTATAATTGTATTTTAGTTATTGCATTGTATTTGTGAATATATTTTATTGATTATAGTACCTATGCTTGTCTGTGGCTGTAAAGTGTCCTTCAGAGCTTTGAGAAGCGCTTAAAATGTAATGTATTATTATTATTATTACAGGCTATATGTTGAAAAAAACTTTTGGTGTGGAACGATTACAATCCTGTTTCGCTATTATCGACTCAGTCGTGAGATTCATTCGGCCTTCTGTTGAAGTTTAATGCCCACTGAACTTTAAATCACACACCTCCACAATGACGTAACGCATGCAGATTAAAGCTCATTCGCATATGTATGCCATTACGTTGTAATCTGAACTATGAGTGAATCGCTGGCCCTGAGCGCGTTGATTTTGTGTGTGCGTATTCTCCCACATGGCCCAGGTGGCATGTGGAGGCTTGACTTCCAGATTCCAGGGTGAACACACAAGCAAACTCCGGTGGTTGACCGCACGTTTCCGCCGATGATTAGATTACATAAGAAAACACTGCACAGTTCTAATAGTTGGTAAACCCGGATTACGAGGGATTATCAGACCGTTTGCTCCGCCTCTGTTGTGTTCATGTGTGTTTGTTTGTGTAAGTGTGTGCGCGTGTGTGTCGGCGGTAGTGCATGATAGAGGATGAAATGGAAAGAGGTTGCGGAAAGGAGTGACTTTTATGTGTGTGTGGGGTGGGTGGTCCGGGTGGTTGAATGATGCCACAAACACAAGAGCCAGATGGGACCGAACCCCTAAGCAGCTTAGAGTCACAGTAATCATGCAGGCTAAGTTGCCATCAATGGTGCATGTGCATATTTGTGTGTCGCATGCATCAAAATGTGCATTTGTGCATGTTAATAGTTTGTCATACCTTCAAACAGCGCACACGCAATCACTCTGGGAAAACGCGAGGAAGAGCAGAGTCAATAAAATATGGCTCTCATGCCATCAAAAGCTTTGGTGAGATGGTGGAGCTGTTAGAGTAGATGTGCACTCAACAAGACGATGTTGTCGAGTGAGATAAAAAGTAAGATTTATTCAGCCACCTACATCACACACAAACGATACTGAGGTTAAATCACTCAGCGTATGTCTTCCTCTCCGGATGCCACCCTCGGGGAATCCCGAATCAATACAAGTCATTCAATTGCAATCGGCTTCAAAATCTTGTATGAGATGCAAGAACAAGGGTGTCATACTTGTTTTTTTTGCCACGGGCTACATTGTAGTCACGGTTTTCTCTCAGGGGTCGTTATGAATTTGGGGAAGACATTAGAATGCTTAATCCTCTCCACAGATTATATATAGAGCGCACAACAAATGACCGTATTTTCCCGTGTATAAGGCGCAACTGCTATCCTCGTTCATAGTCTTGTCACCTCCCGGATTGACTATTGCAATTCACTTCTCTTTGGTGTCCCTCAGAAACTTCTCCACAAACTTCAACGTGTCTAGAATTCTTCAGCTCGGCTCATCACCAGAACCTCATCTTTTCACCACATCCTCCCCGTCCTCCAAGAGCTCCACTGGCTCCCGGTCAAATATAGAATCAACTTTAAAATTCTTCTTTATACATTTAAAGCTATCCATAACCTTTCCCCCCTCATACCTATTTGACCTTCTTCAAATTTCTATTCCCTCTCGTTCCCTCAGATCCTGTTCCTCCCTCCCCTTCTGTGTGCCCCCCTTGCCCGTCTCAGCACGATGGGTGACAGAGCCTTCAGCTGCTCTGCCCCCAAACTCGGGAACTCACTTCCTCCCAACATTCGTAACATTGATTCTCTTCCCACCTTCAAGTCCCATCTCAAAACCCACCTATTTAAAATTGCATTTTCTGTGTAGCTCTCTCTCTTGTTTCTATTTATAATTGTATTTTAGTTATTGCATTGTATTTGTGAATATATTTTATTGATTATAGTACCTATGCTTGTCTGTGGCTGTAAAGTGTCCTTCAGAGCTTTGAGAAGCGCTTAAAATGTAATGTATTATTGTTATTATTACAGGCTATATGTTGAAAAAAACTTTTGGAGTGGAACGATTACAATCCTGTTTCGCTATTATCGACTCAGTCGTGAGATTCATTCGCCCTTCTGTTGAAGTTTAATGCCCACTGAACTTTAAATCACACACCTCCACAATGACGTAACGCATGCAGATTAAAGCTCATTCGCATATGTATGCCATTACGTTGTAATCTGAACTATGAGTGAATCGCTGGCCCTGAGCGCGTTGATTTTGTATGTGCGTATTCTCCCACATGGCCCAGGTGGCATGTGGAGGCTTGACTTCCAGATTCCAGGGTGAACACACAAGCAAACGCCGGTGGTTGACCGCACGTTTCCGCCGATGATTAGATTACATAAGAAAACACTGCACAGTTCTAATAGTTGGTAAACCCGGATTACGAGGGATTATCAGACCGTTTGCTCCGCCTCTGTTGTGTTCATGTGTGTTTGTTTGTGTAAGTGTGTGCGCGTGTGTGTCGGCGGTAGTGCATGATAGAGGATGAAATGGAAAGAGGTTGCGGAAAGGAGTGACTTTTATGTGTGTGTGGGGTGGGTGGTCCGGGTGGTTGAATGATGCCACAAACACAAGAGCCAGATGGGACCGAACCCCTAAGCAGCTTAGAGTCACAGTAATCATGCAGGCTAAGTTGCCATCAATGGTGCATGTGCATATTTGTGTGTCGCATGCATCAAAATGTGCATTTGTGCATGTTAATAGTTTGTCATACCTTCAAACAGCGCACACGCAAGCACTCTGGGAAAACGCGAGGAAGAGCAGAGTCAATAAAATATGGCTCTCATGCCATCAAAAGCTTTGGAGAGATGGTGGAGCTGTTAGAGTAGATGTGCACTCAACAAGACGATGTTGTCGAGTGAGATAAAAAGTAAGATTTATTCAGCCACCTACATCACACACAAACGATACTGAGGTTAAATCACTCAGCGTATGTCTTCCTCTCCGGATGCCACCCTCGGGGAATCCCGAATCAATACAAGTCATTCAATTGCAATCGGCTTCAAAATCTTGTATGAGATGCAAGAACAAGGGTGTCATACTTGTTTTTTTTGCCACGGGCTACATTGTAGTCACGGTTTTCCCTCAGGGGTCGTTATGAATTTGGGGAAGACATTAGAATGCTTAATCCTCTCCACAGATTATATATAGAGCGCACAACAAATGACCGTATTTTCCCGTGTATAAGGCGCACTGTATTACTGGATTCTTTCCTTCAAAAGATGTGCCTTATACGCAGGTGCACCTTATATGTGAAATAATGTTGAACCACAGGTCTCGCAACTACTGTCAGCAGCCACACGTTTCCCCTGTAGAAGTCATGCGTAACTGCAGCCTCTGCTGTAGCACCTCATAATGTGGTGTGCCTGTATTTTGAAAACGTTTATATATTTGTATAATATATTTAGAAAACTGTTTTCATTCGTTGAAGATGTGCCTTATAGTCTGGTGCGCCTTATATAGAGAAAAACTTCGTAAATACACCATTCATTGGGGGAGCGCCTATACTCCGGTGCACCTTATACACCGTGAAATACAGTATTTATATCCATCCATTTCCCGTACCGCTTATTCCCCATTAGGGTCGCGGGGGGTACTGGAGCCAATCCCAGCTGTCTTTGGGCACGAGGTGGGGGACACCCTAAATTGGTTGCCAGCCACTCACAGGGCACACAAAGACACACAACAGTCACTCTCTCACTCACACCTAGGGACAATTTGAAGTCTTCAATCTGCCTGCCATGCATGTTTTTGGAATGTGGGAGGAAACCGGAGGACCCCGAGAAAACCCACGCGGGCCCGGGAAGAACATGCAAACTCCACACAGGGAGGCCGGAGCAGGACTCGAACATGATAGTTGTAAAGAGTTTGAAAATACACCATTTATTGGGCGTGCGCCTTATAATCCGGTGCGCCTTATACACTGGAAAATACAGTATTTATATACAGTATTATTTGGAAAACTTTTTTTCATTCATTGTAGGTGCGCCTTATTGTTGGGTGCATCTTATACTGTATATAGAAACATTTTGAAAATAAGCCATTCATTGGTGGTGCACCTTATACTCTGGTGTGCCTTGTACACCGGAAAATACGGGAATAAATAACTAGTTTTCAAATTTGAAGTCAAAAATAAGGACTGTTATTGTGGTTTGCATGGGATAATTAGAAATCAGAATTTAAAGCAAGCATCATGGGGGAATTGCACATGTTTAATTTGCTTTCACTGGCCAAATAAAATGATGCGGGGGCCTGATTTCACCCCCAGGCCTTGTCTTTAAAATCTGTGTGCACGAACTAGAAGGAAAAACATGAAAAAACTGAACTGTCAGATACACATGAGACTCTTGTGTGAATGCATTCACTTACATGAATATTCTATAATTGCACAACAGCAAAAGGGGAAGTCATCTTTGATTTATTTATTTGTGTTTTTGACATGCTACGCAACGGTAGTGCTACAGGCAAATGATTTGGTTTCCACATTCCCTGCCCTTTAGCTGTGCGGCATTGATAGAGGTGCCACTGGTTGACTCTCACGCCCCTGATATTGATTCTTCTGAATCAATACAAATGATTGTTCTGGTGGAAGCAGAACGGTGATCAATGAGTGGCTGCAAAATGATACGCCGCACGTGTGCTGATTGCAAACGATAACACCATCCGGTGTCATTAGGAAGACATTTCTGCGCCAAATATTTCAGACGCTCCCAAATTCCCACTTCACCTAAATTTACTTTCCCCGTGTCACAAACTTTCCCTCGCCTCATTTCTTCCCATCTCCAGAGAGGACGGTGACGACGGCTCGCCAAACTATTTGCTCATTTAACATGCAGCATCACTTTTGATGGGATTCATTTTAATGTAAACGACATTGCAATGGTTTGAAAGGCTTTCGTAGGGCAAAGCAGCAACAATTTATATCAAAAATATAAATACAACCACCAACGCTTTGAAGTCACAGCCCATCCGTGGAGAATGAGAGCGAGAGGAGGAGGTGCACCGAAGTCATTAGCCCTTGTAGCCACTAAAGTGACGAAATTACACGGTCACTCTGTGAAAAAATCAATACACGGTTTGATTCTTATTTTGTCATTTTAAAAGGGTCGTTTTTCTCAGGTGGCATTCATGGAGCCGGGTGGGGGGGGTGGCAATGCAACTAAAAAGAAGATACCGATTGCAGAAACTTGACACACTGAACATGGAGCAGCAAATATTCTCTCGAGAATCGTGTTGTGGATAAGAGACTGCTGATGGCCTCAATTCCCCTGAAACAGTAAACAAGTGTGTTGCTTGCGCATCATTCTTTCTTTTCAGCCTCGTTGGTGAAAATTATGAAGCCATCGTCTCCAAAGTACCTGTGAAACACATTTTAACTCATTCATTGCCAGACATTGTGCAAAAATGTGTCCACTCCAGTACCATGGTTTTTAGCATTGTCAAATTCATGAATGACAGTGAATGAGTTACAAAAAGGCAGCAAACAAGCATATTCTCGTTTTTTAATGAAAAAGTCTGCGGAGGATAGTGACAAATCGTTGCAGCAAAATGCTGTTCATGATTCGAATTTAGTGGATAATGGGTATAATGTCAGAGCTTTTATGTATAAAGAAAACTTGAATTAAAATTGTTTGTTGATATATTAGAAAAATACATTTTACACAAATCATGCTCCAATAAATGTCTTGATTTATTTCAATCAATTTTGTATACTTTGGCAATCTAATTAAATCGGGCCCCATCAATTTCAGAATGTGCCCCCTTTTTTGCATTTTCCAGATGCATCCCTGATGTACCGTATTTTTCGGTGTATAAGGCGCACCGGACTATATGGCGCACCCCCAATGAATGGTGTGTTTTCAAACTTTTTTCATTTATAAGGTATACCGGCGTATAAGGCTCAGGGTCATCTTTCAAAGAAAATGAAGGCTTTTGGGTGCGGCTTATACACCGGAAAATATTACATTTAAAATGGGAAGTCGTGTGACATTCATGATACAACCAAAACTATATATACAGTGGGACCTTGGCTTACAAACTTAATTGGTTCCCAGACAGAGTGTGTAAGGCGAAAAATGTGTATCCCAAAACTTAATTTCCCATAGGAAACCATTAAAATGAGAATAATCCGTTCCCAGGTCCCCATAAAACATATTTTTCTACTTTCTTATTTTCTAAGCCTTAAAACTACACAAAATATACCTTATTTTATGTATAATAAATGTGCTATAGTATTATGGTTAAATAAATAAACTGTACTGTACAATAAAGTCATTTTATTTCCCTTTGTGATTGTCGTTAATGGCTTGATGGAATGGAGTGTCCGGTTTCCTCAGCATTAAACACTTGATGAGGAACATATGCTTCTTTCACCATCTTGAGGAATGATCCCTTGTAGGTGCTTTCTCTGTGACAATTGTATTTAGTTATTCATCAATTGTGATCTGTTTCGCTGGGTTGATAGCTTTTTGCATCAAGTGTACAGATGACTTGTGCGGGTTATTTGTGGAGCCTGATTGATGGGATATTTCAACTGTTTTCTATCCACTTTCTCACTATTCTCACGCTCTCACACTTTTGGTTTTTTTGTTTCAAGCTCTGTCATCTCCCTTTCGTGTGTGTTTTCTCAATATCTCTCTGTCTGCCTGTCTCTTTAATATTTAACCCCCCCCCCCACTGCTGGGTTCTTGACCAATCACGTGGCTTTAACCGAAGATGCCATTTTGTTTTTTGGAGAACGGCCTCTCTCTCTCTGTCTGTAACCCCACCCCCCACTGCTGCGTTCTTGACCAATCACGTGGCTTTAACCGAAGACTGGGGGCAGGGAATAGAGGACAAAAACAGTGGCCACGATTTTCTTGTTAGGAGAACGGGCTTATTCGCGAACGACACATCACTCATTGTGGCAGCTCCGTGTGTATCCCGAAAAATAGTTAGTATGCCAAGGTAAAATTTTCAGAAATGTAACGTTCGTAAACCGAAAAGTTCGTAAGCCAGGGGGTTCGTAAACAGAGGTTTCACTGTATGACAAAACATTCTCAATAACAGGACCACACAGAGAAGTAACGAGGCTGCAGGAGATCATGAAATCTATTTGTGGTCAATGTGAAACCCATTTCGAGTCACATAGATCCATAATTTATATTCATCCACATTTGCCCTTGATCTCTGACGCAGTAATTATGTTTTATTTGATATCTCCAGCTTCCTCCACATTCAAGGGTTTAAAGTCACAATGAAGCTTCCACATGATTCACATGACCACTGATTTCTTGGAGTTACCCAACAACCAGCCATTGACATTTTTTACGCGAAACACCTGACTGTCTTTTCTTCTACTTAATTTTTCTCTTCTCCTCTTCAAAGTCCAACTCTCTTTAGAATGCCGTGAAGTGTCTAGAAATACTTTGCATATCCTGCACCCTTTTGACTTTGATTCCACAGATATATTTGGGGAGTTTCTGGAGGAATATTTTGCATTCCCTGTACCCTCTTTGAAATCGAGAAAGAGTGATGTAGTGCAAGAGTTCCTTCCATGCTAATCTTGTGATGCATTCTTTTTGTGCGTTGCTCCGAGCTGTGAATAGCTCAGCTGATTATTGAGGGGTGTGTTCTTGATTTGTCTGCGTCCTGAAGTAAGATACGATAATATGGTGATGTGTGCATGCTTGCCACGAGATAAGTGATGAGCTTCGTGGTTTGTGTGTTGAAGTGCTTCCTTATTGTGTGTTTGACTGTCAGCGCGTTGAGCCTTCATCGTTTCCATCCCGGCGGTTGCCAGCCAATCACAGGACAAGCATTCAAATTCACAATCCCACTACGGGACAATTTGCCGTGTTCAATTAGCCTGCTATGCATGTATTTGGATTGTGGGAAGAAACTGAAGTCCCGACAGAAAATCCACGTAACATGAACGGGAAGATGAGAATATGGAAATTTCACACAATTTCACAATTTTTATACCAAAAATCTTCAAAATACTTTTGCACTTAACTCATTCACTGCCAGTCTTGTTCAGAAATGCGTCCACTCCAGTGCCAGGGTTTTTATCATTGCCACTGAAATTCCAGGACTCACAGAATATTGAGTTTTAGGACCGCATAAACATTCAATGCAGTTTAAGAAACCGTAGACACTCCTCGTTCATCAAAGAGATAATTCCTAAATCATATGGGTCTGGAGTTATATGAGCTTGAAATGAGGGTGGCTGTCCTAAATACAATACAATGCATACATATGCATATTAGCATATTTGACAATAAAGCTGACTTTGACCTTGACTTGACTTTGACTTATGGTTTATATAGCGCTTTTACTACAGCTGAAGCTGGAACAAAGCTCTAATATGGGAAAAAAGGGAAATTCCACCCCTTGTGGAAAAGAACAAAACATTGCCAGAGACCATGGCCAGAGCTTTATCAGCACCAAAGCAAGAAATAAAACAAAACCTGAATTAATTCGGGAATGGCGCTCTACGTCATATTTTCAATTCTCGAATAAATTCATGAATGGCAGTGAATGAGTTAAACTTTCTTACATCGCTAATTAAAATCATGTGACAAGAAAATACCAGTAATCTCACTGCTACATTTAGAAGAAAGGGACAGAATAGCTTTCCAGTCTGCTGTCAATAGGCTTGACACTAAGTTGTCAAAGTCAAGGCCTGGGGGCCAAATCTGGTCCGCCATGTCATTTTATTCGGCCCATTAAAGCAAATCAAGCATGTAAGGTTCGATAAAGTCTGACTCAATATTTCAAATTGTCCCATGTAAACCACAATAACAGTCATTATGTTTTACTTCAAATTTGAAAACTTGTTATTCATTAATTTGTTGTGCGTTCTATATGTAATATGTGGAATGTATTTAACATTCTAATGGCTCCTTCAAATTCATAACGGCCCGAGAGAAAACCGTAACTACAATGTGACCCATGTGAAAAATTTGAGTTTGACACCCTTGCTTAACACACTTCCTCTGCCACATGAATCTCCCGTAATGATCTCTTTTGTTTTGTAGCGCTGGGGGCATGCTCTCTCATCCAGGTAGAAAAAAATCAGCACCTGAGCTTTTATGTAATAAGTGGCATGAACTCTGTGCGACATGGAGGGAAAAAGATACTGGTGCGTCGGGGCTGTTGAAAACATTAGTCTATTTGGAGGGGGAGGGGCCTCTTTTTCCGAATGGGCAGCACGTGTGACTCTTCTCTCGTCAGCTGTTAGCCTCTTTTTGCCTTCGTTCCTTTGCACGCCTCGCGCATGGCACACACGCACATTCATTTTATTTTTATTGTAAACTCCCTCTTTTGTGGAAGGGAAGGAGGAGGCGTATTTGCCAGCCATATGGCTGTGCCAGGGGCGTCCGGAGCAGATGTGCTTGGCATTGGGGCTTTGCTCTGTCAAGCGCATGCCGACACACAGACATGCACGAAAACATTTACAAATACATGTACATATGCACACACTTTCAGTGTGTACTCACACTAAAAAATGAGTATTGAAATACAAACTTGCGGCGACTTCTAATGAAGTGCCACCATACTGAAAAATTTAACAGAATTTATTTCGAATTAGTTCAAATTGTGATTTCTGATAACTTGGTCACAACATGAGACTACAGTGGCAAGCTGATTAGCAAACAAGCCCTCAGTTTGCCCCGCTTTTTTTTGTTTTTTGTTTTGCAAACTGAAGAGTCAAGCCCAGATTGCCTTTGGAGGGCTGACTCAGCTTTTATGCATTGTTTTTTTTCTTCTTCTCCATATTATTTTTGCTGAATAGTATGAATGAATGACGGTGGTGTCTACTCTATCTTCTTTCCTTTCGGCTTTTCCCTACAAGGGGTCGCCACAGCAAATCAGTGCCCTCCATCTTTAGAGGTTTGATCCGCATGTTTGTTTTGGCCAAGCTTTTACGTCTGATGCCCTTCCTGACACAACCCTCTGTATTTATCCAGGCTTGGGACCGGCACAAGAAGACTTATGTCCCTTTGTGGCTACAGAACAAGCAACTCGCGTGTCTACTGTATATGGTCTGTCATTCTTTCTGAATGAAACAGAATTTAAATTTGACACGGGTGCAGAATGATAAAGCCAGCGTCTTCTGAATATTGGCTGAGTCAGCGCTTGACCCGCGCCACTCATTCCAAGGCATCACCATATTGCTATACTTCAAATTCCCTGCTTCAAAGCAATCCACCAAAGGATACCAAAGGAATTTATAGAAGCTTTTTTTCAGAGTCATCCATGATTATCCTCTTCAAATAAAATGCAGCTATGCAGAATTTTTTAGTAGTTAGTTGTCGATAGCATATACCTGTCAACTTATACGTTTTCACCGTATTTTGTATGTTTTTGGTAATCATTTCAAATAATGTACGACGTACTACAACTTTTAGACAGGAATTAAAAAAAACAATCTTACGAAGACCATTTTGGCTTAAATCCAGTTCATCTCAACTGCTAGCCAACGACAATGCTGCCACCAATCGCTACTATTGTCACGGCAAACCAGCCAATGTAATCAAATTTTTTTATCGCTGTGTAGGTCGGATTGATAAAAGCATAGTGTGCACATGCGCGGAATGCTGTCTGCATTTCCGCTTGAGTTTGCCTTTTTTTTACCATTTAAAATAATGTACGCCGTACTACAACAACAACGGGAATTGTCATCCTTTATAAGGGCAGCTATTAGCCAATGTTGACAGGTATAAATTAGCAGGTTCAGGGTGTCCCCTTCATACTGCCTGACAACATCTGAGATAGGCTCCGGTCCCCCCCTGTGACTCTTGTGGGGATGAAGCAGATCAGAAAATGGATGAAGGGATTGATGGATGTATCCATTCCAAATATTTGCTCACCTAAAAATAAGGTTGGCCATTGTAATACAAGTTGTGTACCACCTATGGATATATATAATATTCACATTTTTCACAACCAAAATGTTTTCACGTAAATGCAAATACAAACTGGCCTTATTTATTCAATAATTTTAAAGCAGGGTGTGAAGACCAATCACAGTTCACGCAGATGTTCAATGCATTGTTCGTCATGAGTAATTGATTAGAAAAAAACATCATGTGAAATGATAAATGATGCTTTAGGTGTAGTTAGAGAGAAAACAAGTGTATTTTTTTTCTCTTTTTCTTTTTAACGAGTTTAAAATGGCTTTGGGAGGTACTGTAATCAATTGTGTATGCTTCTTCTCCTCCAACTGGTCATCTGTCATGATCGAGTCAGCACTGAGCAGCTGTCAACAGGTAGCTTGCAATCTTTTGTGTCACCATGGCCAAAAAAACTTGGGTTAACAAAAAAAAAAATATGTCAGTGCGCGCGTGTGTGTGTGTGTGTGTGTGTGTGTGTGTGTGTGTGTGTGTGTGTGTGTGTGTCTGTGTGTGTGTGTGTGTGTGTGTGTGTGACAGCTGAAAAAGGCAAGCAACTGACTTCTCAGTCATTTTAAGCATAGTTTGACTGAGCAAATCATGCATACCATGAAATGTTATCAGTCTTCTGGAAGGGATGTCAGATGGCAGGCCCGCAAAGACAAAATCTGTCTAAATTGAGAAACAGATGTACAAAAAGAAACACCAAATGGTCACTGTCTATGGATATCAGAGACATTGAAATTAAATTTACTGGCAATAGGCTGGCTTTTTGGTCCCCCGTTGTGAACCCACACACACGATTAAGCCTTCCTGTCTGACTGAAAGGCATCCTGCTGTCTTCAGACGACAAGACGGTCCTTCTGTCAAATTTTACTTCTGTCATCACTTTGTCTTTTAGATTTACAGCATGTTGGACAGATTAATTATTATTAACAACTAATCGAGGTAATCCAAAAGAGTAGTTGAATTAATTTCATTTACGTTTTTGTTTTTGCACTTTTTTTTAGTTTGATGTTTTTTAGGTGTGTGCTTATTTTCAACGGTATAAGACGAAAATTTATGTCATATCCGCAACAAATGTGTCAATGTTATTGTGTAATAATGTGGTGTCTTGTGGTGCGTATTCATAGGAACACAGATACATTCATTTTTAAAAAATCTAAATAAAATCAAAACAGGATCTCAAATAGGTTCAAGCGGAGTATATAATTAACAATAATTTAATTATATATAATTAACAATAATGAATGTGGCAAGAAACAACATGAATGTATTTGAAAATGAACCGAACCAAACCATTTTATAGGCACATTCGGTTTGGTGAATAATGGGTCTTGATCGTTCGTCCCTGGCTCATCGCTTCTAGGGGTGGTGATGGCAGAGGATGGTTAAATCAGCAGGAAGCCAGATGTTGGACAGAAAGTTAAAGATGTTTGTATAGCGAATTACCCCAACAGTGAATGTGCCATAAACTGGTTTGTGACAATTAAAAACATGACTCTTTTTAAATTCAAGATGTAAAAAAACATTTATTGAAAAGAGAAAAAAAGTAAATGAAATTTTTAGGTACGCGTTTTATTTTCTTTTTTTACGACATACTATCACAAAATATAATACAAAATAAAAAGTTTCAGCTGATTTATTTAGAAAAGGACACATTTCACAAACAATCCATGTGGCAAGCACAATGCATTGTATCGAGCCTGGATTCAGAACAATAATTGGACACATTCATTTTGTGTGAAGTGCAAGCAAGGCAAGCCTCAGGCCAGTCATCAGAGGCGGCGACTCTTACTTCAATCTCATGTAAAATCGGGCAGTGGTGCGCATGTGAGGCAGGAGACAAATGTAACAAAAAGGATTGCTTTTAGCAGAAATTATTTAAACGACCTGTGGGAAACCAGACACCTCCCAGCGTCATATTCTTTTTTGTCCTGCTTCACGTGAGCTTAGTGAGCTGCCTTCATCGTGAGGCAGAGGAACGCACTGGTCCAAAGAGAAGATAAATTGTCACAAGCCCTCATTCCTGTTGGACGCTATCACCCACTGAGGACCTGCTGAGTCTCACTGTTCGCTCTTTACCAGACTGTGGGGTGGGTTGCATTGTAAATCACTGCTTTCCTGAGATTTTTGAGAATGACGGTAAAGGGAGAGCATATCCAAGGACACTTGTATACAGCACACACAAACTCGATAGTGCTGAAATACAATCAATGCAGACTTACAGGACAATTAGCACAGGGCGTTGCAGACAAGATTACCTCGAGCTCACCGATGCTTCCAGTAATAGGCACACTGGCATTATCTGCTTGCTCTGGCTGGAGGCTTAGACAGCATTTAGGTTAACCTGTTTGGGCAGACAGCGGGCAGAGTGTCGGGATTTTCTTTTCTTCAACCTGAAGACACAGGAGATGCAGTCGTTAAGAACAGTGAAACCGCACACTCTCTAAAATGAACCAATCCTAGCTGCTCTGTGCAAATGGATAACCATTTTGTATTTTGTGTCAAATCCAACGTTTTTATGCACTTGGATTTGATTGGATTGAATTAGACTTTATAAATCTCGTAGTGGGGAAATTTATATTTCACAGCAGCAAAGGAAAGCAAAGGAAAGAGTAGAAAAACAAAACACAGTAGCTGCTGGAAAGGCAGCCACTGTTGCGGCGCCATCTTGAAGTCAAAAGAACCAAAAACAAAATAATATGACAACAAAAATACACAGTCATTCTATGTTGAGTAGTTTCTGCATACTCTTTCTTGTATGTAGCAGTTCCAGATGAAAGAGGAGAGGATCAAAGTGACCTTTTCACCTCTGGATCAGGAACATCATGGTGAAATGTGCATATCTGGTACAAGCTAAATGTTGAAAGCAAACATGAAGCTGAATCATCCATTGACAAAAACAGATTGTCTGACATCTCCTGTCCCACGTAAATCCGCTTCAATTCCAAGCCGCGACAGTTCCACATACGCATCTGCACTCTGCGCTGACGCTCCTTTCTTCTCATCGTGGGCTACTCAAGCCATGTATCCATCCAGCCGCAGACTGTCCAACAGCACCGACCTTTTCTCTGAACACATCGGGGCTGTGAAAATGCTGCCCATGACAGGCGCAAAAAAGGATCACCCCAGAGCTGTCCAGCGATGACAAACAAATAGCACTGACATTCCTCCCAAATCAAAAGCACTGCTGGCATATTCGTGCTGCCGAAAAGGCGCAACCGCTCAACAGTCTCCTCCTTGAATGTCATGGCCAAAAATGGTGATCGACAATCCATATCCGTTCCACATGACGCACAACATCACAAAGTGACAAAAGAAAACACAAAAGCAAGACAAAAACAACAAAAAAAAGCAAGGCTCGGGCGTCATCTTGGACTTGTACACAATCCAAAAACAAAGGGGTTTCTTTTTCACCATTGTCATCATTTTAATCATGGAGATTTACCTGGAAACCAAGTCGCTAAGACTAGATTGCCTTTTTTGGGGTCTTGATTAGGGCAAACAAGGGCATGTCACCCAGTTAAAAGGGACTTCAGGATTAGAGCTGCCAAAGACCAAAATCAAGCCTCTTGCCAATCATGTCATCTTACTGGCAGATCAGTTTGCTTGCCAGGAAGTTAGATTTATATGCAGACATTGTGGCAGGTTTGCCAAATATGCAGTTTGCCAGGAAATGGAATTAGCGGTAGTCCATACAGAGGCGCAATATGAGAAAGCACATGGATTTTTTGGGGGAGAATTCAGCTCCTGTTTCTGAAATGTTATTTTTGTCAAACAATTTGTTTGTTTGTCAACTGAGTAAATTCGTAAATCGTGATTAGATCAAGACTGGCTTTTTGTTACTAATGTCCACAATGGAAGAAGGTACTTTATGGTTTGGGACATTGTGTCTAAGTGTGTGTGTGTGTGTGTGTGTGTGGTGTTTGTGTGTGTGTGCGTGCGTGTGTGTGTGTGTGTGTGTGTGTGTGTGTGTGTGTGTGTGTGTGTGTGTGTGTGTGTGCGCGTGCGTGCGTGCGTGCGTGCGTGTGTGTGAATGTCTCTTAGTTAAGTTTGGGTATGCATGTGCTGAGCCATCTGTTCACTGCTTTATCAGTAGTCTTCCAGTGCCCGGGCTTATCTCTGTGCACAAGGTTTGCGCTGGCCTACTTTAACCTTCTGCTCACTCACTTTAGCCAGTCAAGCACAATAGTTTCATTTTAATCACTGGTCGTCAGCTTTCTTTCTTCGTAGTACAAGTAGTACCTTGTCGCTAACGCTGTGGGACATGATAATTAGTTTCTTGATTTATCGCACAAAACAGTGTGCAACCTTTTTTGTGTATTTTTGATCAATCCTAATCAATGGAAAGTGGTGAACTGCCGCTTTCAGAAACAGGCCGTCTTAAGTCACATGAGGAGAAAGTCAAAGTGAGCCGATTCTCATGTGACGGGGTGTGACCAAACACCACAAGTATGGTCATGAAAAGTTTGAGGATACGTAATAAATAGTGTTTGTGCAACGTACTGATAAGCTATTTGTGTCTTTTTTTTCAGTGTGGTCCATTGCATAGAGATACTTAAAGGACAACCGATGTCACTTTTTTGTTTCCGAACTGACATCAGAAAAATGTTTTATAGCATCTAAAATACCCAAAACACGCAGTATAATATTTTTATTCAAATGCAAAACACCAATAAAAATGACTTAAATTGTCCAAAATCTGCAAAGAAATTGAGATGCGAATTGGGCATTTTCAGAAAGTACCGCCCGCAGTTTGTGACGTCACGCCAAGACGCTGAAACATGTCAGGTATTTGAAACACCTACAATACACAGTCTGTAAGTAAAGAATCTGGTTTAAATTAGATATCAACTAGACAGGATGAACTTAATACAAGTGCAGGCGGCCAATCCGAACGTCGCCAATCCGAACGTGGCAGTCCGCCAAGGCTCGGGACGACCAGAACTGTGCAGGTGCAGGCGGGGCCGACAGTGCCACCCGTTGGTCGCCAACCAGATCATGACAGAAAATGGCCACCGAGCTCCTGTGAGGAATGTATCAGCCCGTTTCCACAGGCTGATAAATTCCTTACATGGAGCTTGGATGCCCTCTTCTGGCTCTTTCTGGTGCAACACGAGGTTTTAAGACCAAACAAGCATTGACGTGATGGAAGGACTGCTACAATGTGTCCTTTTTTCAGTCAGGGGCGTTCCTTCAGTGATGTCACGTACGGACTCGTCACCAACTCAAAAACAAGACTGCCGGAATATTCAGCACGAGTCTTAAAACGTAAAATATAGCTATATGCGGTGGAATCTTTTTAAAATACGCTCAGTAGAAGTTATTTGAAGCAATTTTACAAATTATGGACACAACTTGTCCGGAGACGTCGGACAAGTTTAAGTATTCGTGTTTTAAGTTGCTACACTAGGTATATTCATCTTTCTTGAGTAAGTTTAACCCTTTCAGGGACATTTTATTATTGTTGCTGCATGAATTGACAATATATAACATCTGAAGGCTTGTCAAGAGAGTCCTGTTAGGTGGTTGTCTATGTGGCTAATAGGTCAACTATGATGGGTGGGGTAGGAGGGATGAGAGGAAGGATGAGCAAGAGATTTTTAAAGCTCTGATGATGGGCAAATGTTTGGCGAGCAGCTTGAGGAGGGTGGAGAGCTGCGCCGGGAGATCAGTGGAATGATTTTTTTCCACTATGAAATCCATTGAAACTTATGAAAAATAATGATGGACTGATAGATTGTGCGGTGGGGTGACTTTTGTTTGAGACGCTCATATATTATTTTCAAGAGCACTTTAGTTTGTGTCCAGCAGTTCAGCGATAGCACGCTGCAGTTCTCAGCACTAAGAGTTGCAGAGATGTTCAATGTTTTCAGTCAGTACAGAAAAAGAGAATTTTCAAAGTGTACAGCTCAAATTTGAAGCCGGATCGGTGTGACCAACTGTTACCCCCCGAGCAGGAGATACACGTTTTTACGCTCAATCTCTCATTGCTCCCAGACTATTTTCCACCCCCGTCCATGAAAGTCTCAGGCTCACACAAAGAAATGCAGTTGGAAAACAGGTTTTTCATTTTATCATGCATGAAAATGGCCAAATGTTAGCTGTCTCGTTTTTTTTCAACCTACCAAAAAGTAAAAAAATACTGTTCATCTGTTGAAACATAAATGATCTTTGCAAAAAAGCAACCAGTTTGTCACGCGCATATTTCCAAGATCAATTAGGAGTGACCGTTTTACTTTCCTAAACCCCTCCTGCCAACCTGTTCGACACCCTGGCCCACCACTTGACATTTTAAACTCTGATCACTACCTCAGTGTCATGAGAACAAAATTACAGGATGCAAATAATTTGCAAGACATTTATTATGTTTATGTATGGGTGGGGGCGGCCCGGTAGTCGAGTGGTTAGCACACCAGCTTCACAGTGCAGAGGCCGCCTGCTCGTGTCCCGGTCCGGCCTCCCTGTGTGGAGTTTGCATGTTCTCCCCGGACCCGCGTGGGTTTTCTCCAGATCCCCCGGTTTCCTCCCACACTCCGAAAACATGCATGGCAGGCAGATTGACCACTCCAAATTGTCCCTAGGTGTTAGTGTGAGAGTGACTGTTGTACATCTTTGTGTGCCCTGCGATTGGCTGGCAACCAATTCAGGGTGTCCCCCGCCTCGTGCCCGAAGAGAGCTGGGATTGGCTCCAGCACCCCCCGCGACCCTAGTGAGGAATAAGCGGTACGGAAAATGGATGGATGGATGTGTGGGTGGGATGGCAGTGATAATGTCAATTCTACATTTGTTGCTATGTACAGGATAAGAAATTGTTGTTCTCAGTTCCGTTGTGGATGCACCATGCAGTTGACCCTGACACACATACATCATATAGAAAATGTATAAAATAGTTGTCCCTCGTGTGATGTGGTTCTTTGCCATGCATAAACGAAAAAGCAGTGATGACACGCACCTGCTAAACTGAGCCTTCTTGAAGATCCTCAAATGTTTATCGCTTCACTCCTGAAGGGCTGCTGCTGCTTTGCCTGCCACCACTTTTCTCTTTTGCTGTCTTCAACCTTCTTATATCCAGAGAATGTGAGTTCAACCAAAATTCGGCATTTCAAAAAGAACAATCCGCTTTTGATTAAGGCATTTAATGACACTTTTGAATTTACCTATCATAATTGTATCACGGCTGCTATGAGATGGTTTGAACTGAAAATAAATAGCCTTTGAGGAAAGAAAATATTGCGATGGAAATCTGTTCCCACCCTGTGATGATTTACATAATCCTGGAGACATGGAGACAACAACGAAGTGCAGCCCCCCCCAAGCAAGAATAATCAAAGAAACATTAAGTAATGCAACAGCTCTATTAAAGCTTAATATTTCATGGAATCACCCTTGCGGACAAAACAAAACGACAGATGATGAAATAAGTATTTCTAATCAATTTTGCAAATTCATCTACACCAGAAAATCAAATCAAATTATTGTGACCAAACATGTCCATGACATTTCAAGTCAAGCACGCAATGTATTTATACATAGCCCTTAAACACTGAAAAAGTCTCAAAGGCTTCACGTGTCCATGGTTGACAAATATTAATAACAACATACCCATTGTGAACAAGGATAAACACAAAAGGAGTGAGAAACCATGGGGGGGGGGGGGTGAAAATGGCAGTTCATGAAGTCATGCAACAATCAGCCAGGGAATTTCCGTTGGCCTTTCTTGTAAGAAATAGATCTAAATCGCCGAGCATGAGCAGGATTTTAGATAGTCCTGTAATTCATTTGAAACAGAACATTTACTATAGTTTCAGACATTATAAAACAGGGGTCAGGAACCTTTTTGACTAAGAGTCTTGACTTGAGAGTTTTGAAAGGCAAAAGTAAAATATTTTGAAATCTATTTCAGTGAGAGCCACACATACACACACATGCACGTGATTTCAACAAAATGTCAGAATATATTATTTAAAACAACTTTGTGATAATACTCACCATTAATATGATTAGTAAAAAAATCCAGCCAAACGATCGGAATGAAAGTCAGCTTGCCGGGTCCATAGGCGAAGCTATTGCTCGCTAGCCTGCACACTTCTCATTAGCTTACATGCTTGTTTTCTGCCGTCTCTCACAGAAGTATATCGATGCTAACGTTAGCATGAGGCATGTCAAAGTGCCACTGATATTCAACAGTTTCATTCATGGTATTGTTTCATTGCAAATTAGAATCATGGCAGAACTTTTTCTCTCCATAAAGGCAAATCCTTCCGTCCATTCAACCTGAAGTGTATGTTTTTTTTACTCGTAAGGTTTATTTAAAAGGGAGCATTTACCTGTTTCGACTTCAACGGCCATAGGTCAGTATCATCCAATCAAAATTGTGCTTTCCGCCAACTACCGCCCCAAACATGAAATGAACAGAAAAAATAAGACCACAGTGATACCTTAGCTTACGAACTTAATTGGTTCCCAGACAGAGTGTAAGGCTAAAAGTGTGTATCCCGAAAATTAATTTCCCACAGGAAACCATTAAAATGAGAATAATCCGTTCCCAGGTCCTCATAAAACATATTTTTCTACTTTCTTATTTTCTAAGCCTTAAAACTACACAAAATATACCTTATTTTATGTATAATAAATGTGTTATGGTATTATAATTAAAGAAATAAACTCTACTGTATAATATTCATTTTATTTATCTTTGTGATGGTCGTTGATGGCTTGATGGAATGGAGTGGCCGGTTTTCTCAGCATTAAACACTTGCTGAGGAACGTAATCTTCTTCTTTTACCATCTTGAGGAATGATCCCTTGTAGGTGCTTTCTCTGTGATAATGTTATCTAGTTCCTCATCAATTGAGGTTCTGTTTAGTTGGGTCGATAGCTTTTTGCATCATGTGTACAGATGACTTGTGCGGGTTGTTTGTGGAGCCTGATTGTTGGGATATTTTAACTTTGCAGTCTACACTCTGCCTCTGAATCATCAAAGTTGAAACTCTCTCACTGTCGTCTGCCTGTCTCTTTCATGTTCAAACCACCTTCCCTCACTGATGCATTCTTGACCAATCACGTGGCTTTAACCGACGACTGAGGGCGGGGAATAGAGGACAAAAACAGTCAGCTGCCATTTTCTTTTTAGGAGAACGGGCTCTTCGCGAACGAGTCATCACTCATTGTGGCAGCGCCGTGTGTATCCCGAAAAATATTTTGTATGCCAAGGTAAAATGTTCATAAATTTAACGTTCGTAAACCGAAACGTTCGTAAGCCAAGGGGTTCGTAAACCGAGGTATCACTGCATTATTTAGTTTTATCGGCGAACCAGATGCAATAATCAAAAGAGCCATATATGGCTCGCGAGCCATAGGTTCCCGACATAAAAGGTCGCTTGATTGGCCAGTGAACCACCAATGATTTTGGTGCATGACTCGTTATTTATACAATGCATATTAATTCATATAGCGCTTTTAGAACTGAAGCTGTACCAAAGCACTGAATATGGACAACTATCATATACAGGAAATAAAGCAATCACACAGATAGTAGAACATACCAAAGAGTAAAACTAAGATCAAGTCTGAATCATGCTGAGTCAAATGCCAAATAGCACAAGTGAGTTTTGAGGCCAATTTTAAAGATGGGCAGCGAGGGGGCTTGCCGAATGTTCAGTGGCAGGTCATTCCAAAGAGTGGGACCAGCAACGGAGAAGGCTCAATCCCCGATGAGCCTTTGTTTAGTTTTTGGCACATCTAACAATGTCTGGTCAGATAGACCTGAGGGGCCGGGAAGGTGTGTGGATGAGCTCAGAGAGTTAAGGGGAAGCGTGGCCATTTAAACATTTCAAAAGAAATAGTAAGATCTTGAAAAGAGCTCTAAAATGTATAGTGAGCCAGTGAAGGGATGCCAGTGTAGGAGTTATGTGCTCCCTCTTACGAGTACCAGTCTAGGTATTTGACCGATGGCAGAACCCCTCCCAAAACAAATAAAAAACAGACAGTATGCATGTTATCTTTATTTTGATTTTTTTTTTTAAATTATTTACTTATTCATTTATTTTGTATGGGGGCCCTTGGGCGACATCTTACTCAGAGGCTTTCTGAATGTGTTGTCAAATAGGCCCGGCAGCTATTGTGAGCTTCAGCCTTGAGGGGGAAGCTTGGTGCGGGGAGATGTCCCTACTTTCTTTCTTTCTTTCTTTCTTTCTTTCTTTCTTTCTTTCTTTCTTTCTTTCTTTCTTTCTTTCTTTCTTTCTTTCTTTCTTTCTTTCTTTCTTTCTTTCTTTCTTTCTTTCTTTCTTTCTTTCTTTCTTTTGTTCTCCTTTCTTTCCTTCTTTCTTTCTTTCTTTCTTTCTTTCTTTCTTTCTTTATTTCTTCATTTCTTTATTTCTTTCTGTCTGTCTGTCTGTCTTTCTTTCGTTGTTCTCGAATTCAATACACTTCATGGTGACTCATTTCCTGTAATGAGGCCATTTGTTTGTTGACTGTCCATGTGCAGATTGATTGGCACAAAGGAGTCACAGCAAGGGATGACATTTGAGTTGAGAATATGTTGAAGTAAAAATGCCTGAATAATTCAGGTATTTTTAATGCATATATCGATGAGAAGTTGTTTAACCAACCTCCCTTGAGTGTATAGAACACGGTGTGTTTTTGAGACAAATGAAAGCGTGGGAAGTTGCTGCCAGAATATGAAAGCAAGACAGTAATATCCATAAAAAATACAATTGGCATCCAATCAGTTATATTGGAAGTTCTTAAAATCTCACAGCACACCACCAAACATAATTATCGCAAAAATAAAAACTTATTTTTCCCATTTCATATTTTTGCCATTTAATCGGACATTATTGAGTTGTTCTTTCTGTCACTTAAGTTGCTGGCATACATGGCGGGACAAAAACACATTCTTTATTTTTAACTCAATACATGCCATCCCTGAATTTATTCGGGAATTGAATCCGAATTTGTTTGAGTTTTGTTTTTTTCCTGCGGGTTGTGCCGATAACGCGCTGGTCCGACCTCCGACAATGTTTTCTTCCCTTCCACAAGGGAATTTCTCTTTTTTTTCATGTTTGCGCTTTGTTCCAGCTTCAGCTGTTGTTAAAGCGCTATATAAACCAATATGTATGTACTGCATTGTATTTTGGACAGCCACCCTCATTTCAAGCTCATATAACTCTCGACCCATATAACTTAGGAATTAACTATTTTTTTCTTATTAGAGAAGAGAGTCTAAGGTTTCTTATTCTGCATTGGATGTTTATATAGTCCGAAAACTCAATATTCATGTGTCCTGGAATTTGAGTGAAAATGACAAAAAACCCTGGCACTGGAGTGAACACATTTCTGTACATGTCTGGCAGTGAATTAGGTAAATATTAGGCAGAGGTGTGATATGGTTTGGGCTTTAACTTCTTCAGCCGATCTAGAAATAGGTTGCCTTTGAGAGACTCTCACCCTCCGCTCTCAGCAGTTCACGTGTATTTCTATGAACCCCCCCAAAATAGATATTGTTCATTCATACCCCTTTGATTATGTGTTCAACACAGCGCTTGTAGATGATCAAATTATATCGTTAATATTGTGTCCTACAACAGTATCTTTTATTTCTGAAGTCACCAATCGGTTTCTGGCTCCCCCTTTGCAGTGAGTGTCAACGCACTGGATGTCATGGTATCGCAGAGCAGTATCCAGGTAGCCCGAGGCCAAGCAGCCGTCCTGCCTTGCTCTTTCAGCACCAGCGCTGCTCTCAACAACCTCAACATCATCTGGATGGTGATCCCACTATCCAATGCCAACCAGCCGGAACAGGTACACACACACTGGCTCACCCACAGTGAAGCTCCGCTCAATGCCGGAGTGTCTTGAGTGAAAGAACGGTCAATTAAAGGAGTGTTGCCGTAAAGATGTAGTGCAATATCCTGGGGAATATTTTTTTCTAACTCACTTTCCAATGTAACCTCCCCGCATATGCCCCGTGTGGATTGCCGCTTTCACCTTGACATCTTGCAGTCAAAACAGGTACAAACGATTCCAATAATGATATGGAAACAAGGTGTGTTCAGATATCGCCCCAGGAGCCCTCCGGGGAGAGAAGTTTCGCCATGTAATGTGTTGAAATTCTCTTCAAGAACTACTGTATATCCAAGAAAACTTTAAGATTATACTGCATTTTAAATAGCATTACAAACGAGAAGCAGTTCTCCGGTGTGCCAAGTGAAGTATCCAGTATATGGTGTAGTCTTTCAGGCTTACTTCAAGTTCCAGATCCTCTCTCTCCTGTTTGTGTAACATACACAGTTTGTGACAAGAAAACCCAATCTAATCTCATTTGTTATGACTTTTCATCATGCCAAAAACGGATTTAAATGAGATTCCATAAGTTTAATAAAACATGCCCAGTAGTAAAATATTTAAAACGTGAAAGACATATGACCATTTGTACGGAAACAATTTGTCACTGAAATTCAAGTAAAGCAAGTAGCGCACACACATATGGAGTGAGTAATGTCAGAAATCATGCAGTGAGTAAAAAGAAATGTGCACTCACTCAACATGTGATGCATGCAAATGTTAATTCCATGACCGGCGCGCATGCAAGTATTTCAGCAAAGAAACATTTTCCCCTATGTACAACATTAATATATTAAGATATTAAGATCTTCTCTATCTGGCTTCTCTGACTTATTTATATTGGAACCAGAGATTGGCTCATCATGAAGCAAAATAAAAGCAATCCGCAAAAACCCCTGTCACCGTATGTGTTATATGAGCCATGTGACAAACGTCCCCACGATACGTGCAACGTTACAATCTGGACAGTTTTACAGCCAAATGCAGACAGGTAGAGAATCTCTTTTGGTGCATCTGAACGCACCTTGGGAGTATAAATTATGTAGAAGTAGTAGCTTTTAGGCTTTAATAGATGTCGAGGTTGTGAGTGTGGCCCTGCTGTTAATAAGTCTATAGAGTATTTATTTATTTATATGTTTATTTACTTATGTATTTATTTAATTCTTTATTTGTTTGTTTATTTGTTTGTTGCTGTATGTATGTATGTATGTATGTATGTATGTATGTATGTATGTATGTATGTATGTATGTATGTATGTATGTATGTATGTATGTATGTATGTATGTATGTATGTATTGATTTATGTATGTATGTATTGATTTATTTATGTATTTAATTGTTTATGCATTTGTTTATGTATTTAATTACTTATGCATTTGTTTATGTATTTAATTACTTATGCATTTGTTTATGTATTTTATTATTTATGCATTTGTTTATGTATTTTATTATTTATGCATTTGTTTATGTATTTATTTTATTGACATATTTATTTATTGTGTATTTATTCACTTATTTATTTGTGTGTGCTGATGTATTTAGCTATTTATTTATTTTTTTATTTTTTTATTTTTTTATTTATTTGTTTATTTATTTATTTGGCTGGGTGTGTGTATTTTTTTCTCACCTCCCACTTTCACTGTCCGCTTAATTTGTCCTTCCCATTGTCAGGATGTATGTGATTCATTTTTAACTTATTTAACATGCAGCTGCCGGCCATACAAGCTCACCTGCCTCCCCTCACTTTGAACCTCCGCTGGTCGGCCGTCCAAATAATATGATTATCTTCTGCACTAATTACCTCATGCCCACAACAGGCTCTCTATAGCAGCTGTTCACCACACGCAGAAGCCCACAGACATACACACCGACGCCACAAACTAGCGTCGAACTGGCGCCGCCGGTCCAAATCGCAGCACAAATCTGTGCATGCATCCGTGCATAACTTCAATACATTTACCGTGTTCGCACAACACGTAGAGACAAAAACATGCATGGATAATGTTCAAATCAGATCCATCACGCCATGATGGTCTCACTGTGCTCAGGTATGCTCAACAAATATAATCAGAGTGACTTGATGCTATTATCAGCTGTTGTCGACTGACACAATGTACACTGCCACTAGAGATTTGTTGTTTTATGCGGCACCATCACTTGACATTACATAACGTGTACTTTAGAAGTATAAAAAACACAGGGTACCAACTTTTTAAGTGTGCATTCTCACTAGCAGAAAAGTCGTGAAAGGTACATACGCAAGCAGAAACAGGCACTTTCAGTTCTTTGTTTGAATTGACGTGGGGGCCCGGGCGGTGACAGTGCATGAACAAGGTCATTTTGGAGAATGAATGTCATAAATGATTACAGTTGATGCTAAAAGCCATTAAGAATTACTGAACAGAACTCTGTACACTTACACACCCTCGCGGCGTGCGTTAGCACTCTAAAAAGCGCTCTTCGACCACTCAGCTCGCGCTCAGTCTTCTCAAATTTGAATACCCTGTCCAGATAAAAAGCGACAGTGCTACTTATTGAGCTGTGTAACACGGCAAAAGCAAGAGACACGGCAGCTCCTCTCACAGAAAATTTAATTTGCTTTGCTTGATGTTTTCATTCTGTCATATGTTTCTGTGTTTTACAACTCCCCGTCTCGAAGGCCCAACTCAACATTATTTTAAAGGACAACCGACGTCTCCGGACAAGTTGTGTCCATAATTTGCAAAATGGCTTCAAATGACTTCTACTGGGCGTATTTTAATAAGATTCCACCGCATATAGCTATATTTTACGTTTTAAGACTCGAGCTGAACATTCAGGAAGTCTTGTTTTTGAGTTGGTGACGAGTCCGTACGTGACGTCAGAAAAGGACCGCCTCCTCACCGTAAAAAAGGCGCGTTGTATCGTCTATCAATCACGTCAATGTATTTTGCTGTACTGTTTTTTTAAACCATGTCTTACACCCAAAAGCCGCTAGCAGAGGGAGGCAAACTTCATGGAAAGATAGTATCAGCCTGTGGAAACGAGCTGATTCATTCCTCACCGGAGCTGGTCGCCATTTTTCTGCCTCTTCTTGGGTGAGACATTCCCCCCGCCCGTTTGCCTCAAAATGGCATGGAATAAATTATTTAATCGATTGCAAACATGTATGCTTTCCTCTTCAGAACTATTTGAATCATATTCATAACTGGATGTGTAACAAGAAAGCATATTCTCCGAATCTGAAGCCATTGTTTTCATTCTCCAGAAATGCAAGACGTCTTTGCGTCAAAACTGGGGGCGGGACTTTCTGAAAATGCCCAATTCGCAGCTCAATTTTTTGCAGATTTTGGACACTTTAAGTCATTTTATTGGTGTTTTGCATTTGAACAAAAATATCATACTGTGTGATTTGGGTATTTTAGATGCTATAAAACGTTTTTCTGATGTCAGTTAAGAAACAAAAAAGTGACGTCGGTTGTCCTTCAATAATTAATTCATCATTGTTCACCCTATGGACCAGTGTGAAATCAAGGATTCTGAAATTATGAGAGAGAACAATCATGAGACGTTTCAGTCAGCTTTGAAATTACAACTAAGAATATACATACATACATACATACATACATACATACATACATACATACATACATACATGCACACGCACATACATGCACACGCACATACATACATGCGCACACGCATACATACACACACACGCACACGCATACACACATACACGCACACACATACACAGATACACGCACATACATACCTGCGCACACGCATACATACACGCACACGCATACATACACACATACGCACATACATACACACATGCATACATACATACATACATACATACATACATACATACATACATACATACATACATACATACATACATACATACATACATACATACATGCACACACGCACATACATACATACACGCACACACGCTCATACACACATACCAGTGGTGGGCCGTGGATTTCATTGCGAGGCCTTCAGTAGTGCTATGTCTTTATCAATCCAGAGTGAAAAAAGTGTGGTGTGATTTACTACAGGTCCAATAGAGGGTACCATTGGCTGGGAAATTACTGACTTTTCTTAATGATGTCTATATTTTCTTAAAATCCGTCTTAAAAATAGCTTTAACACACGTCTGGAAGTAGCACAACATGGGGAAAGTAATGAAAAGAAGCTGAAAGACAATTTGGAATAATTTAAAAGAATTCATGGTTAAAATATAATCAACATCAGTCCATGATTCAGATATTTTTAGGCCATCAGAAAACGGTCCGCCACTAATATATATGGTGTGTGTGTGTGTGTGTGTGTGTGTGTGTGTGTGCGTGTGCGTGCGTGTGCGTGCGTGTGCGTGTGTGTGTGTGTGTGTGTGTGTGTGTGTGTTGTTTATTAGTTTTTTTTTCTCTCCCAAAGACACTGATGAGTGATTCACGAGGGGTTAAATATTGAAAGGATATACAGTAAAGTCTCGTTATATCGATATCGGATATATCGATAGTCCCGGTTATATCGATACTATTTCTATGCACGCACGGAGAAAATTACATGCAAACAGGGTCGGATATATCGATAGTCCCGGTTATATCGATATTTTTTTGGACTCCCTTGAATATCGATATAACGAGACTTTACTGTATTTAGCAGCTGTTTGAATGCAGAGAAGTATAAATTTACTGTGTGAGTTGAACTGCTGCTCTTCTTATATTGAGGTCAGTGATAATCTGCGGTGCAAAACTGACGTTAATCTGTAATAGAGAACATCTGTCAACGTATTTCAGATGATCAGATTTTGATCCTCATCCGAACCATCCAGTCCATCAGAGGATGAATCGATGGCATACACATTGCAATTGACTTTTTCTTCTGGGGAAGGGATCAATATAAGATTGTTTTAGGCCAGATACACACATCAAGGCAATTAGGTTGTTTTTGTTATGACCCAATGAGCCTTCCAAAAATAAGTGGTCTCTCTTATAGATGGATGGAAAATGTGATTTTCCTCCTTCTCCACAAATGATATCAGACGCACGACTCTTCTATTTCTTATTTTAGTCCGATAGCAAGTGTCCTCAAACATTTGAATAGTTTACACTATGCCATAGTTTTCCATACTTACTTCAGCAATATCAATGGAATGCATGGTGGGAATCCTGCTCTTGGGGGTCACGTCACAGAATCTCTGTTTGGTTTAAGTCTGGACTCCTGGGCTGCCAACTGTGAGGCGCTGTCTGGATATTTTTTCCAGAACTGCCTCAACGTTACTTATTACTGCCGTAACATTAATTGTTCCAGAAAAATGTCAATCTGACCATCCGTCCATACCTTCGTATTGCTTATGTCAACTCCCTGACTAAATTCTCCTTTTTCATTCCAGAAGTGTTACTTTCTTCAGTTGCAGCAATTCAATTGTTGGATTAGTTTTGGGTCATTGTCTGATTGCATCACCCATCTCGTGTTAAGCTTCAATTGGAAGACAGATGAACGTGGTCTAAGAAACTTGGGAAATCATTTTTCAATGCATCCAGTCCCTGAGGCAGCAAAGCAGTCCCAAAATATGATGACATCCCCCTCCCATCACCATTTTGATGGTGCTGTGCTGTCCTCTTCTTGCCACCATATAGCCTGTATTCCTTCAAAACAATTTGAACTGGTTTCATAATTTGAAAATAAATGATAACATTAAATTAACCTCTGTAAACATATTCTTCCTGGATCATATAAATGCACAGTGACCATTGACCGTCAAACAGAGAAGGACCATATGGCAAACCTGCAGTTTAAAGTGAGCGAGGGCTCATAATGTCGCTGTCATGTCTCAAAGGATAGAAAGAGATAACAGTAACGGCTTATGGTTAGAAAATTGAAGGGAGGCTATAGGGGGCTTAGAGCTTTATTCAGGCTTTATTTAGGCGGTAGCAGTATCCCTTGTGTTCCCAGCCAAAAAGGTCCTTTGGGTTGGTCCAGAAGTAGGCTATGGTCATCTGAAAATAACCAGATACGGTCACGATACTTCTCCCAACACGTGCAATGTAATGCTTTAACTCCGGATTTACATTTCACAGCGGCAAAGTTATGGAAAGAAAAGGAAGTAGGAAAACAAAATACCGCAACTGCTGGAAAGGCAGCCACTCTCGCGGCGCCATCTTGGAGTCAAAAGAACACAAAAACAAAAACACAAAATATGACAACACAAAGACACAGTCATTCAATTTTAAGCACTTTCTGCACCCTCTTTGTTGTATGATACAGTTGTAGATGAAATAGGAGGGGAACAAAGCATCCTTTTCACCAGTGAATCAGCGACGTTATGGCGAAATGTGCATGTCAAATGTGGAAAATAAACATGAAGCTGTAGCATCCATTGATGAAAAGAGATTGTTTCACATCTCCTGCCCCACATAAATCCGCTTCAATTCCAACCCGTGACAGTTGCACATACGCATCGGCGCTCCGAGCTGACGCTCCTTTCTTCTCAACGCTCCTTTCTTCTCAATTTACGAGAAATGATGGAGCTGAGGTCGACTGGTGTAGAGACAGTGGCATTATCCAGACTTGTGTTCTTTGCTCGGTCCGTCATCTAAATGCCTGCACCTCCTTTCTGTTGGCCAAGCAGGTCACGCGGCCAAGCAGGTCACGCGAAAGGATGTGGTGTTTACGACACATATACTACAGTTGGGTCTACAGTACATACCCCTACACTCTTTTAGAATAACACATTGAATTGACTCTTTCCCACTGCTTACTTCTAATCCTCTGCTCATCCTCTCGCACACAAATGGAATGTTCAATTGCGAGGTCGATTGACTGGATCGTTTTCGGTGAACATCGAGATTATATTGTAAAGTCACCAGAGTATAAAACAGGATTCCATTGCTGTATGGATTGACAGACTTGACCGATGCACGTGAATGCGTGCCGCCGTGTCACGTGGGTGAGAAGCAGAGACAATTATTTTGGCAGAGCAATCACACACTCTCACCCCCATATACCAATCGCATGAGTAAATGAATGCACACTGACATACCAAACGGGGCAGACGTGGAGGAGATGAAGTTGCAGGCCCTCATCACAGCTGAGGAGCTGCCTATTCATCTGCACGTAAGAGGACAAAGCGAGCGCGCTGCACTCAGGAAATTGCAGCCGTGCAATTTACAACCGTTCAGTGGCAGTGAAGGACAGTAGACACACACACGCACACGCACACACACACACACACACACACACACACACACACACAGCTTTCATCAAAACTATCCCTGTCATGCTCACAGATACACACACTGAAGCTCGTTGTTTCTCCTGGCTAGGTCTTTGAACAGTTCAGTGAGGACTCTTTTGAGCCAAATGAATGGCCCCTCTGATTCCCTTCTGTGTGTGTGTTGGTGTGCGCATGTGCACGAAAAACCATGTGTTCGTGCGTGTCCGCTTCAACTTTTGTGTAGCCCCAGCTGAGGGGTGGGAGCTGCTTTGCATGGCGCTCGGACACACAAACAAGTCTGTTGAAAGCAGCTTCAAAATCAGAGCGGGGATTTAAAAAAAAGCCTTTTCTTTGATTTCTTTCTTTTAATCAGAATCAGAATCATCTTTATTGCCAAGTATGTAGAACACACAAGGAATTTGTTTCCGGTAGAACACGCTGCACTAGTATCGTTGTCAAAAAAACTGCTAAGTGGCACTATACAGTTCCATTTTGGCTACTGTTGAAACGAACTTGAATTTGCAATTGTGTGAATGTTCTTCCAGCTATTTAACGGGATCCGAACAACAGCAATTTTTCCATGCAACAGATTGCTGTTGATATTTTTTCAAGGCAAATCATTGCAATTATTCATGCCATAAAGCTACGAGAACGCATACTTTAGGTATATTCGCTTTAATCACTCAGCCACAAGTGACCACTTATACGTCTGTATGCTTGATTCTTTCTTTTTTCATGAGATTGTAGATGGTTGTTATTTCTAATGACACTTTAACCTCCTTCTCATCAACAAAAATAAATATAGAAGTAAAAAAAAAAAACAGTACCGGTAATCAGAAAAAAAATATCAATATTTTTAATACGAAATACGTTTATCAACAGATTATTTTATCAATGGATTGGATTGGATTGGATTGGATTGGATTTGCCTTTATTAGTCTCGCAGTGGAGAAATTTACATTTCACAGCAGCAAAGTTATGAAAGAAATGAAAGTAGAAAAGCAAAACATAGGAGCTGCTGGAAAGGCAGCCACTCTCGCGGCGCCGTCTTGAAGTCAAAAGAACACAAAAAACTAAATAACAAATAACATGACAACACAAAGACACAGAGAGACATTCATTCTTAAGCACTTTCTGTACCCTCTTTGTTACATAAAGCAGTTCCAGATGAGAGGAGAGGATCAAAGCGTCTCTTCACCAGTGGATCAGGGACATCATGGTGGAATGTGCACGTCGACTACAAGCTAAATGTTGAAAGCAAACACGCAGCTGTAGCATCCATTGACGAAAAGAGATTGTCTCACATCTCCTGTCCCCCATAAATCAGCTTCAATTCCAAGCCGCAACAGTTACACATACGCATCGGCGCTCTGCGCTGACGCTCCTTCCTTCTAATCGCGGGCTCCTCAAGCCATGTAATGTCGTGGTCAAAAAACTGGAATAATTAAAAATAAATCAATTAATCAATTTCTAAAAAATATCCAATAGGGATAGCTTTACATTTTGTCCTTACTATGAGTAAAACGCCGCCCACCCTGATGGAAAAAAATACATTAAAAACAGTTTTTTTTTTTTTATTGTCAGATTTTAAGAATGTAGTCGTTCAATTTCCAAGCTACCAAAGGTAAAAGAAAAAGAAAAATATCCACAAAGAGTACCATATTTTCCGGTGTAGAAGGCGCACCCAAAAGCCCTGATTTTCTTCAAAAAAATTACCCTGCACCTTATACGCAGGAGCGCCTTATATGTGAAGTAATATTCAGCCACAACAGGTCTTGCAACTACTGGCAATGGCCACCAACTCCATTTCCCCCTGTGGCAGAAGTCGTGTATAACCCTAGCGTCGACTGTAGCGCCTTATGATGTAGTTTACCTTATATTTGTAAAACGTGTATATTTTTACCTATTTGGAAAACATTTTTCGTTCATTGAAGGTGTCCCTTATAGTCCAGTGCGCCTTATATATGGAAAAAGTTTGAAAATACACCATTCGTTGAGGGTGCGCCTTATCCTTTTTCTTCAATGTATATATTTTTCCTTCAATTGCCATTTACCTGAATGGTGTCTCTGCCATCAATGTCAATAATTTCACGTCTCTCCACCCCCGCTCACTTTGCTGGTACCACCTCTGTCCTCCCTTTATGTGATCTGCCAATCCAGGTGATCATCTACCAGGGCGGCCAAGTATTCAGTCTCGCGAACCACCTCAACGGACGTGTGGGCTTTGTATCCACCATGCCAAGTACAAGTGCCTCCATCTTCATCAACAACACCCAGCTGTCAGACACTGGAACCTACCAGTGTCTGGTGAACAACCTTCCAGATAGAGGGGGGCGAAATATCGGTGTCATCGGACTCACTGTGCTAGGTAGTAATCCTATACATGTTGTAGAAACGGTTATTGATAAGTCTCTTTAGATCAGTCACTGTCTTTCAGCTCCATATTAGCGAGTTGTACATGTGCATATCAAAAGCTTTTGGTGCATTTTATGTTATTTGGGCCAAATGGCAAATATCAAAACGTTTTTAAAAAAAATTATGAGTGGTGGATCGTTCTTGTCTATTTGTCTTCACTTCATAAATCATACTGTGACATAAATGCACTTGTTGAATCAAGTACCTCACTTTTACTTAGGTTACCATATATCTGTTCATATATGGTCAGATATATGGGCAGATATATGGGCAGATATATGGTCAAATATATGTGAAATGACCATATATCATACCTGTCAACCTTGGCTAATAGCTGCCCTTATAAATGATTACAATCCTCGTATAAAATTTGTAGTACGCAGGAAATTATTTGAAATGATAAAAAAAACACGGACGCGTGCAGAAATGTAGACAGCTTACCGCGCATGCACACGTTATGCTTTTATCAATCTGACCATACGCAGTGATTTATATATATATACAGTAAAGTCTCGTTATATCGATATTCTCGGGAGTCGGAAAAAATATTGATATAACCGGACTATCGATATATCCGATCCTGCGGCATGTAAATTTTCTCCTTGTGTTCATAGAAATAGTATCGATAACTTTTGATAGTTTGCCGGCGGCCGCATTGTCGTTGGCTATCAGCAATTGAGACCAACTGGATTTGAGCCAAAATGGTATTTGTAGGATTGGTTCACAATTTTTAACAGTTTTTTTCCTGTATAAAAGTTGGAGTGCGCCATACATTTTTTTGAAATGATAAAAAAAACTTATGAAATACAGGGAAAATGTATACGTTGACAGGTATGATATATGGTCATTTCACATCTCTGTCAACGTAATCTTGTATTGAAAAAAACATGTTTAAAAATGCATCATAAAGTGGTTGACATCTCACCACCCACTCTTTTCATCTGTCAGTGCCCCCCTCGGTGCCAGCATGTCGAATCCAGGGAACGCTGGATGTAGGCAGTGACATCATGCTGTTTTGCAGCTCAGATGAAGGTATTCCAACACCGTCCTACTCGTGGGAGAAGCTAGACGCGCTGCCCAAGCTGCCGCACAACGCCATGCAAGGTATTAGAAACAAGCTGGCCATCGGGGTTCCCTTTTGCCCCACCTTTGCTGGTAAATGTAACACACACGTTATAGGGAGCACAGACATCTCCGTCCATTATCACGACCATACCTGGAGATTTCCGCCCTGTGATCCTCCCCAGAACTGATGTGATTGAGATGAGGATGAGAAATATTTTGCGTGTATGTGTGTGTGAGATCAAGAATTTGCGGTTTCACCCCCTTCTCTCATGCTGACTACCAATTGCTGACGTTTTCACACTTCATCCAAGAAGCACTTGCATGTGTTAAACTGGATGTTGTCACTCGGCAGCTGGCATTCAGCCTAAGAGGGCTTTTTTCATGGCCTCTCCTCTCTTATCCGGTTGTGTCTTTTGCACAGCAGGCAGTCGATATTTATCAACTGTTGCACTGTGTGTAGTGTACACTACCAGGTACATAAAGGCTAATGTCCAAAGAGGCCTCCGTTTTCGACAGAATCAATACCAATTGAAACTGCATGTTTATGACTGTAAATTAGAATCTCGTCATGTCAATGCAATACAATATTGAGGCATTTGTTGAATGAAGCCTTTTTATGAAACAAGTGGTGCTTTTAGGGCCTAAAAGCACCTAAAGCACGTACTGCCTAAAATTTAGGCAGTACGTGCAACTTTTTAACCCATTCATTTCACACTGTGAAAACAAAAATAATAATCTGCAACAATTGTTTGGTATAAGGAATATATTTGCTGGCCATAACATGATCCAATACAATGCCTTGTATTAAATTTCTGTCTTTACAAAGATAACCATAATCAGTATTGATCCAACCACTTTGATGAAACGCCCATGACCACAATACACTTATCCGCGGATGAATATCCAGTTTAATAAACTTTGCTATATCCATATATGGACGATGGGATTAATCTAAAATGATAATAATGTATTTTATGGCGAGTATGTGTCTTTCCGAGATTCTCATTAGAGTGCAAGTAAAGCTTGTCGTCCATGTTCTACTAAAGCTATCTGGCGCCCTCTTTTGGGGACTCGAGGAAGTAGTTCAATTCGATCTGGTTAACAAAAGGGAACTCTAAAATCATTTTCGAATTATTCTGAAAGCTATACAGTTCCCATCCTTCAAACAAACGTGTGTCAAGGATATCATCCAGTTTATCCTGGCTTTTATACACATAATCCAACCTGTGTGTGTCCCACAGATCAGATGCAGGGCACTGTAACACTCAGAAACATCAGCACTGGTACCTCAGGACTCTATCAGTGCACCTCCAGCAATGCCATTGGCAAGAGCACATGCTTGCTCAATATTCAGGTTGTTGCACGTAAGTTCACACGGCTTATGTTAGTTGATGAAAAGTGCTAAAGTAAAGTTCAAAAGCCTTGTCTGTGACATTTGTCAAAGTGATATGAGAACAAGAATGAGACACTCTGGATTGTGAAATGATGGCGTATTGATTTAGAATGTATGTGTTGTGGTGAACCTGCTTGGTTATATTGTTGCAGAGCATGGCTTTATCTGTACAAACATAAACCACCTCTCATAGATTTTTCATTTTACCATCAAAGTTGTTGTAAGCAGAAATGCAGACATTTTTAGACTGTTTCAGTCCATTCTATTTCAATATTTTCCGGTGTATAAGATCCACCTAAATAAGCTTTGATTTTTTTTTCAAAACATGATCCTGCACCTTATATGCAAGTGCGCCTTATATGTGAAATAATATTGAGCCACAAAAGGTCTCTCAACGACTGTCTGCAGCCACGACACAATTTTCCCTGTAGAAATAGTGCGTAGCCCACTGCAGCACCTTATAATGGGGTGTGCCTTATATTTGGAAAACATTTAAATATTTATATTTATATGGAAAACATTTTTCATTCATTAAAGATGCGCCTTACTCCGTGCGCCTTTTATATGTGAAAAGTTTGAAAATACACCATTCATTGGGGGTGCACCTTATACACCAAAAAAGACGTTAATTTTCTGAAGCACCGAATCCTCACTCGGAACTTGGGGTCGCTGGAGCCTTTCTCTGAGTTGGTGGTGGGCCGTGCAATTTGAACCTGGACCTTTACATGTCTTTTTTTGGGGGGGAAGGGGGGAGGGGTGTTATTTTCCCTTTTTTTTTTCCCTCCACCGCCACCCCTTTCAATCATGCTGCTATACATTGCAAATTTCAGCACTGTTAGACTATTTCTGATTCTGATATTGCACAGTATCAGGATATTTTTTCTCACATGCACCCTTTCCCCCTCCCAACATTTTTAGCCCAGCCTCAGAGTGTGGGTCTGATAGCAGGGACCATTGCTACTGGAGTGCTGGCACTCATCATCTGCTGCCTGTTGGTGGTGGTCACCCTCTACTACTGGAAGAATAAGAACAAATATGAGGAGGAAGAAATACCCAATGAGATCAGGTTCAATTTTACTTTTTTTTTTTTCGAAAACAGATTTGTCGCATTGTTAAACCAAAAATATTGGGGCAACTATTTATACAAAAAGATGCGTACCCACGAAAATTTCCACTGTGGCTTTGATTAAAAAGCTATTTATTTCAAATTACAACCACATGCTATTCAGTTTATGGAAGACCACTCACCAGAGTCTCAGGTATTTCTGTCAATTTTTTGTCGATTTATGGCTTTCCCCAGATGTGTTCCAAATGTCCACCTTTTCGTTGCAAGCAAACCTGTACTCGTCTAACAAAGTTGTCACTCACTTTTACACACTCCTCTTTCGAGAGAAAACTTTGCAGCAGTGAGGGACTCAGTAAGACACATCTTTTTGGGTCACCCTCCCGATGAGTGTGTAAGAGGAGTGTGTGAAAGTGATTGAGAACTTTGTCTTCGGAAAGCCATAAATTGACTAAACATTGACAGAAATAGCTGAAACTCTGGTGAATGGTCTTCCATAAACTGAATAATGTGTGGATGTAATTTGAAATAAATAGCTTTTTAATCAAAGCCACAACTGAAATTTTCATGGGTACGCATCTTGTTGGACTACCCTGCACATCCACTTGCTGTCACCAGGATTTTTTAATCCATTAAGGAAGTTCAAAATATTGAAGTCTACTCTAGTGAAGCTTTTCACATTTGGCACAAACAATCCAGGTTTCTGTTTTGAAAGCAAATATCCTCTCACTCACACATCTCCACAGGGAAGACGACCTCCCGCCAAAGAGGTCCTCATCGGTGAAAGCGTTCCACGCCGACGCCTCATCGTCGGAAAACGACACGCTGACTTCCACCAACACCTACAACAGTCGCTATTGGCACAACCCCAAACCCAACTACGACACCAACTCGTATACACGTTACAACGGAGACACGCGGCAGACCTTCGCCACCGCCGTCCACGGCCCGCACGGACACAGACAGTCCCAGAACCCAGGACACGGACACGGCTCAGCGGTCGCAGCTCCAGGCTCCGTGCCCCTTTCTCGCCACCCTCAACCCACCACGACGACCACGTCCTCTTTTGCCAACGGCAGCCACACACTCCCGCCACCCAAGACCCTGGTGGTCACCACAAACTCGGCCCCGTCACCCACCACCATGGCGCGCAGCAACGGCTCCGTGAGCCTCAAGCCGGTGGTGACGCCCACGCATGGGCAGCATACGCACTCGTACGCCGTCAGCCAGGCCACATTGGAGCGGATGGGAGCCGTGCCCGTTATGGTGCCCGCGCAGAGCAGAGCGGGCTCGCTGGTCTGAACACATGTTTTGGGTAACTCTTTGAAAATAAAATCTGCTCTTTTTTTATCCAATAATGTCAACCAAACCGCATATGGGCTGAAACAGTCTGCTGTCCTTTATTTTACAATTTCAACTGTGTCTTTCTTTACTCTGTGTGCTGCTGATTTTTTTTACTAAAAACAAAATCGGATTTTGCAGAGCAGAGTTCATACAAGCTAATGCCAATTTATTTATTGAAATGATCTTACCTTTTTATTTGGAAGGACAAGACTGAAATTTAATCTGTTTTTTTTTCCATCACATTGCATGTTTTTTTTTAACTATTTGGGTTTTCCACTGAACAATGCAGGCCTTTCAATGTCAGTGCTTGGAATGGAGTGAACTCAAATTCCTTCCTAAATTGCATGTGATCTGTCTTTCAGGATATTTGGAGTCAGGGGGCAGTTTATGTTCAATAAATACAAAAACTTGGTTCCCGAATGATCATTTAGCTTTGAAAAATTGAATGTTCTGTTATCTGTTGGGAGGTACTTTAAAGATGAACGTACATTTGCAATGGCCTTAGAGGAGAAGAGAATGACGGGCTCCATAGGTGCAATATGTTGCATAATACAGCATACTTAAATTAAAGAAAATGTTTTAAAATATCTCAATGCACTTTTTTTAAAGAGCAATTTATCCTACCAGCTTGTGAAAAACTGTCTTAACGATGTCATGTTTTACCCATACAAATATATTCAACGTACGCATCTCTTTTTTTTTTGTCTTGAGTGTTTTGGTTACATATATATATTTTCTTGCTATTTTTAAGACAAAAATTGAGATGTTTGCTTTAATTGTACACAAAGGATTCATGACATACTGCAAATCTTTCTTTGTTTCCCCACTTCACTGCTGTCTGTCACCTCTGTGCTGCTTTTAGGAAATCATGTTTTTAGTTAATTTAATTAATACTTTACAAAGGAAGAAATATATTCAGTATTTAAAGATTCCCATCACCATGTTGATCAAAACGAAAAAAAGGCTTTTGTTTTTCTACTGTATATACTGTAACTACAACTGTAGGGTAGTATCAGAGTACATTTCAATTTGACTTGCGTGTCTTAAAATGTTGTGGTGTTTGAAGCACAGAAAGAAAATAATGCTGATTCATTGAAGGGATTATTTTTTTTCTTTTATTTGTATCTTTATTTACCTCACAAATACTGATTTTTTTACAAGGCAAGCAAATCCAGTCTATTTATGCTGGATGAGGTAGAAATATACAAAAAAAAGTTTATATTAACCAAATTTTCAGCAGATGAATTTTCAGCTTTGTCATTTCTTGGATCTAATGCAATCTACTAAAAAGCTTCTCGCACGCCTTGATGCTGCGATTATTCAAGAGTCCATGCTTTTTTGGTGGGTCAATATTACTCTAATTTTATTATTAGAAATGAAAAACACAATCTTACTTTGTCTTTGAAACAATCTTATAGTGTTGAGCCAGTCTCACCTTCTTGTGTCATCTTATTCACACTGGCATGAAACCGGATCGGACTTTTCTAATTCTGTTTGCATCTAATGTTTGTAAATCCATGAACTCAA
Source organism: Hippocampus bargibanti (assembly GCF_051943395.1). Classification (NCBI taxonomy): domain Eukaryota; kingdom Metazoa; phylum Chordata; class Actinopteri; order Syngnathiformes; family Syngnathidae; genus Hippocampus; species Hippocampus bargibanti. The sequence goes on from NC_142747.1 coordinate 12,689,622, forward strand.
AGCTGTACATGTGCCATTTTTTTTAACTTCAATGAGAAGTAAACAAGATGGACAATTTCTAGTTGGGTAAGTTGCGAAAACACGTTTGCTATCTTAATTGTTTATTCCTAATGTGGATCAAAGTCAAAAGGCAAAGTTGGAATTCATTGCACATTTTATTTAAACTCCTTCATGCTACTCAAACACCAAACTAAAAGGTCCAAAAATGACAAAAGCGCACGTGTAATCGCATCCCTTCTTATTTATCTGTCACTATTTCCAAATTAAGTATTTCTCAGAGTTTCAGACAATGTTCCTCAACGTGGTTGTTAACACAGAGACACCTAACGTGTCTGTTATGATTCAAGGGAAATTAGCACCTTGAAAGAGCGAAAATGGGGATTTGGTGAAGAATCTACAGAAGTCCTGTTTCCATGACTAAGCTCCTACAATGAGGTGTTACAGTAAAGAATGACCAAACCAATTTGTAAATATGTAAAGTAATCAATTTGTTCTTACTGTTGGTTTGAAATGTCAAATAGGAAACATAACACTGGAACTTGTAGAGAATAAAATATTGTTGATACAATCTTCAGTCTTAACGTGTTTTGGAGTATATGCTTTTGTCTCCCTTTTTGAATGGTTACGACAATGTATTGTTCTGTTATGGTGGATTTTTGTTCTGTATTACAAATCACCATGCCCCCCCCCCACCATTATTTGTTACCTGTCGCCAACGACAGTCTTCTAACAAATAAACCTATATTATTACCTTTTTTTGTTAGCCTTGCATGTTATGATTCATAACCTAATCATAGCCATCCACCCATTTTACAATCTGCTTTTCCTCACAAGGATCGAGGTGAGGGGGTGTTGTTGAATTGTTCTTACTTTATTTTTTAAAATAATATTTGCACATGGATATGAATGTGAGTGTTTTTGTCAATGCCTGTGGTATATCCTGCTTTTCTTCTAATTACAGTTAACCAGCAACCTTAATGAGGACTTGTATCCAAGTTGCATGATTTGGGAATGTTGCACTTAAAAAATGAACCAGTAGATGGGAGTATTGATACACTTAATACAGAGTTAGACCAGGGGCGTCCAAAGTCGGTCCTCAAGGCCCGCTGTCCTGCCTGTTTTCCAGCTCTCCCAGGAGAAACGAATGTAATTCAAATCACCAGGACCATTTTAATGCTGCTTCAGAGCTGGCCGATGAGCAGAGCACCTAAATACGGTGTGCTGCAGCCGGGTCAGATGGAAAACAGGCAGGATAGTAGCCCTCCAGGCCTGGAGCTGGACATATCTGAGTTAGAGCATAGCTACAATATGTTTATCAAGAGAACAGATGGAGCAAAAAGTCGACAGTTTCAAACAAAATGTTTACTTTTGATTGACACCGTCAGAGAGCTACGGTACAGGATTGGGGCCCCTGAAGAAAAAAATGGTTGGCAAGATTTTCACTTTAGAGTCAGAATAATGAGTTGTACCTCAGAATTCTGATTTTAGAGTGAGAATTCTGACTTTAATTAAAGAAGTATGTCTTTAATCTCAGAATTCTGACGTTCTCAGATTTCTCACTATAAAGTGAGAATTCTGACTTTATTCTCATAATTCTGACGTTATTCTCAGAATTCCGTCTTTAATCTCAGAATTCTGACTTTATTCTCTTATATCTGTAATCTCAGAATTCTGACCTTATTCTCAGATTTCTCACTTCAAAGTGAGAATTTTGATTTTATTCTCAGAATTCTGACTTTATTCTCATAATTCTGTATTTAATGGAACTGTATAGTGCCACTTAGCAGTTTTTTTTTGACGACGATACTAGTGCAGCGTGTTCTACCGCAAACAAATTCCTTGTGTGTTCTACATACATAAAGATGATTCTGATTCTGATTAATCTCAGAATTCTGACTTTATTCTCAGGTTTCTGACTTTAATCTCAGAATTCTCACTGTAAAGTGAGAATTCTGACTTTATGCTCAGAATTCTGACTCTAATATGAGAAGTTGAACTTTATTCTCAGAATTGTGACTCTTAAATGAGAATTCTGTCCCAACCTTATTTTTTTTTCCTTCAGTGGCCCTTATCCTCTTCCCTAGAGAGCTAGTCAATTGACAATCATCTTTTTTCATTGTTTGTTTGGATTTATAATGTTGCACAATTGCATCATCCAAAGTTTTTGTCAAGTCTGTTGCACCCTGAACTCCACTCTTGGTGTGTGTATCCAACCTCCCCCCCTGTTCTATGTATCACTGTAGGTTTTGACACCCGCCATGCCCCGACTCACTCGGTCATCCATAGCTGTCCTCAGAAGATAGCGTTGGCCTCCGCCACGTCGCACAAGCATCGATTTACTGTAATTGTATCCAACTATTCTTCTGTCACATTTTTGTTATCTCTTTTTAACTCTAATCCTGCCATGCGCTTGCCTTTTGGCTTCTCCCTTGACCAGAACCTTTTGCACTTGACATGACTAAATGCCTCATCTTATCTGCAGATAAACCTTCCTTTCTGTACCGGGTGCTTCTCGTTACCAGCCCCCTAACAGCATAATGGTGGTGCTTTTCACATTGAACCAATTTGTTTTACAGTTTTATGTTGAAGCTCACAGGTCCTGCTAACATCGGGAGACAAACAAGGTTCATAAACCTGACAGATTTGAGTGGAATACAGTTGCAGTAACAAGATGAGGAAAAATGTCGAGCTGCAATTGAATTCCTGTTTTAAGGTTCATTAACATATTGATGCCATCCCTAAAAAGCGGCCCATGAGCCAAATCCATTTTTTAAATATTGCACAATGGTGATAATTCAACGGTTTCAGTCAATTACTTTTTGTACAGCATTTCTATTTCATGTGAGGTCTCCTCATTGAGCTGCTCCTTTCATTGTGCATGATCTAAACACAGCAAGGGAATCAAAATAAAATCAGTCAGTATTCTCTTTCGTTCTTTTTTCAGGTATAGTGAGGAACAAACAAAGCAAGCAAACAGTCATCACTCACCAGGTGTTCATATTAAGGAGCAGCCAAGTACAAAAAGGTTTGCAAAATAGACAATACACCAAAAACAATTATGCAGTTAGAACAAAAATGTTTTCTCTATCTTCGGGTTGTTGAAATATACGATCTCTAGGTGATTTTGTTCCTCTATATGTACACAGAAAGACAATATACACGTAGACAGTGTTCGGGCTGAATAAATCGCCATGTGTTGCATAATTGTAGAGTCGAGTGTAGAGTGCATCAGTCTCTACTTTGAAGCTTCTATCAGGCATTTTAGTTCACCCACTTCAGAAACCATTGGACCAGTTACCTCACTGACATGTATTATTAGAAGCTTTATAAACTGAACTTCTCTGAAAGCTTTCATCTTGAGCGTGAAATTGAAGGGAAATTCAACATGCAAAGCGCATGACTAGCATTCTCCTCAATCAATAATGGGGTTTGGAAAACAATGTCACGGTAAGAAAATTATAAATCCCAGCTTGCATTTTGTAACAGTTTGTTTCTATTAATTCCGATGGTGCAGAAAGGCGGCATTGACATCAATGCAAGCGTGCACCAAAAGAGCACTTTATCAGTCTTAACTATTTATTGTGGTTGTTTTATTTCAGGAATTAGCATGATGCTTCCAAGAAAAGAGGTTGACGCTGCTAGTGATGTGGAATAGCACCATGAGGGACATTAACTCAATTGACAGCACCCACACACACACAAGATGGCAGAATAAGGTAAGGCACACAGCTTGACAGAAGTCCAACTATTTTGTTTTTTGTGCATGTTTTTGGGTCGGCATTGGCTGTTTGTTTTGTAACCGCGCGCTCTCAAAAAAAAAAAAAAAAAACATTGACGCGGTGGGACGGCACCATGCTTTTTGTTCCCTTTTTTTCGTTGATTTGTTTTGATAATTGGATGGGCCCAGGTTGTGCACTTAAAATAGATGTATAAACCAAAATTATATGACAAGACAAAGTGCTCACTGTCAAGGAGAGGCATTGAGTATTGATGTTTTATTTGTCACCAACATAAATACAGTTGCACGTTATATATGCCATTGTTTATATGACATAAAAGGCAGTGGCGAGTCGTGGATTTAATCGCTAGGCCTTCAGTAGGGCTATGTCTGAATCAATCCAAACTGAAAAAAAATCAGATGTGATTTACGACAAGTCCACTAGAGGGTACCGGTAGCCAAGAAATAACTGACCTTTCTTAATGATGTCCATTTTTCTTGAAAAGTCCGTCTTGACAATAGCTTTCACGGTAAATCCCCAACCAAATCCATTTCTTCTTCACCTTCAGGTATTGTGGGTTGACAAAACTGCTATTAAATAAACACAATATATTTTCTTATGCAGCTTGCTACGTATACAGTGTGCTAGCTCTGGCCAGTATGCTCTTGTCACTAGCGGATTGTGAACTATGATTGGCCAGTCACTAGCCAATTATAGTTTGCGAAAACTCTGACGTTGACCAGCACCTTCAAGAAGGTTGGTTGGAGTAACCGTTTGATCGACACTTTTGATGTGACAGGGCCCGCAGAACTGATTGTGAAGGCGTCCAGGTAGATTTATGACCCTGATAACAAATGATGGCTGAAATGCAATTGGTTAAATTAAATATTAAAACACACGTATGAAAGCAGCGCAGCAGGGGAAAAGTAATGAAAGGACACCGAAAGACAATTTGGAATTATTTAATAAGAATTCATGGACAAAATATAATTAACATCAGTCTGTGATTCAGATATTTTAAGGCCAGCAGAGAAGGCTTTGCAGCGCAAGTCCCTCTACATTACTGTCGTATCTTGACAATCCATTCAGCTCATTTACCGCTGACACTGGAATTGTAGCTCAGATTGTGTTTTGATATTCTGCACCTTTATCAAATCGAGACAAACTCGCTTTTTCGTTCATACATTGAGTGACCTCTGAGATCGCACTACCCATGGTTGCGGAAATATAACTGAATTTGGCCCTTCTCGAGGAGCTCAAGGGTGAATCAATTAGCTGTTTTTGTCTCCCACTGGATTGCCGTACATAATGTTGTGCAGTGTCCACCCTGACCGAGCATATTGGATTCGATTCAGTGCAGCTCTGGTGCTGGCAAGCAGCCTGGCTGCTGTGAAGTGCCAGCCAGAAGGAGCGATGAGCAGGGGTGCCGGTGAGTGAACGGGAACAAATGGAATAATGAACTGAAAAAAAAGCATGAAGGGAGAGGCTGTGTGAAGATAGAGACAAGAACATGAATTATTGAAGAAAGGTCAATATCTTGAGCTCTGTTTGCCATTTGCATTTGTCATTTATTTGTTGTGAGCTGGCGCGATAACTAAAATGGTTTGAAATGGGAAGCTACAAATACAAAAAAAAATGTGATAGCTTGACAATATCTATAGTATCAGCGTCATTGCATGGCTAAAACCTGAGCTGTTTCATAATAAATCAGTGTTATTGCGCTGACGCTGGAGTGAGGCAACTCAAGTTGTAAACGGGAAAATTCACAGGTAGTAGATTTACAGCAAAGCATTGAAATCACTGAGTGAACAGTTACGGGACTGGATGTACAATCATAACACATATTTTTTGGGGCCGATTGCCCAAAGACAGACAATGTCTCGTGAGGATAAGCGGATTAGAAAATAGATGGATTAATTATTAACTCATTCACTGCCATTCCCGGATTTATTCAGGAATTAATAAGCATTACGTAGAGCGCCATTCCTGAATTTGTTCGAGTTTTGGTTTTTCTTGCGGGGGGTGCCGATAAAGCGCTGGTCATGGTCTCTGGATATGTTTTTTCTTTTCCGAAAGAGGGCAGCATTCCCCTTCTTTCTGTTAGCTCTTTGTTCCAGCTTTAGCCGTTGTTAAAGCGCAGACATTTAAACAGCTTCTTTCCCCAAGCCATTAACTCTTTGAACAGTAGCCCAAATGGAACTGTATAGTGCCTCTTTGCAATTTTTTGATGATGATACTAGTGCAGCGTGTTCGACCGCAAACAAATTCCTTGTGTGTTCTACATACTTGGCAATAAAGATAATTCTGATTCTGATATTGATCAATACAGTGAGACCTCAACTTACGAACTTAATTGTTTCCCAGACAGAGTGTGGAAGGCGAAAAGTGTGTATTTTAAAAAAAATTCCCATAGGAAACCATTAAAATGGGAATAATTCGTTCCCGGGTTTCCATAAAATATACTTTTCAACTAAATAAGCCTTAAAACTACACACAACATACCTTATTCGATGTATAATAAATGTGCTATTGTATTGTAATGAAATAAATACACTGCATTGTATCATAAAGTCACTTTATTTACATTTGTGATGGTCATTGATGGCTTGATGGAATGGTGTTGGAGGTCAAAGATCAAAGGGAATTGCTGTTTGGAAAGAGATGCACATTACATGAGGACTGTAATTAAAGAAATAAACTATGCTTTAAAATAAAGTTTTATTTACCTTTTTGATGGTCGTTGATGGCTTATGGAAGGAGAGTCACCTTCCATAAGGACTGTTGATAACTTAACCTCTGGTGTGGCTTCTCTTCTTTTTTCTTTGGAGACTCTCCTCATCATTTTTGCTGATTAAACTCCTCTTAATTGACACTTGTTGCTTTCTGACTTGTAAGGTCTTACGAAGCCGAGGCATCACATTATTGTTCATCATGTTGATGATTGTAATAGCCACAGTCTTTTCTGAATGGAACTGTTCGGTAAAAGCCTGCACATCATTCCACTTTACCAACATTGCCTTTATGAGCTCACTTGATGTTGCAGCCATCTCCTCCTCAGATATTCTGTTACTGGCTTTAAAATCCTCAATAAGCGGCAAACTTCCAGGTTTGCGCATGGTGATATCGGCGTGAAGTAGCCGTGCTTTCTTGCATAAAATAGCTTTACGCTGTCGCCGGATAGCTGCTTTTCGTTAATCCAAATTAACAGAAGTTTTTCAGCTTCTTCGATTGCCCGAGACCGTCGCTTTGCGAGCACGGAAACACCTTTTGCAACAGACAATGGTTGACTCAGCATAGCCGTGCTCGGCCCCTAAATCACACAAACGCACACCTCGTTCGTGTTTTTCAATTATCGCCTTCTTCTCAGCGACGTTGTGTCTTCTTGGGCTGAACACGAGCCTGTGGGGGATTTTCGGTCCCATCATAGTAAAATTATCAGCAAAATGCTCCAAGTAGGCGATCAACGTGTGCATTCAATGAAAGGGGGTGTGGAAAGTAGCGCCGGCTGGAGCGCTGGTCGGTCGTGTGCTTCCGCTGAAGATCACTCCGCCAGATCCGAAGGTCGTGTGCTTGATGGACCAGCCGTGGTCGGTGTGTATTATGAAAATAGTGCTTATTATAAGTTTTAATTTTCATTAATTTGACATTCGTAACATGAAAAGTTCGTAATATAAGGTGTTCATAAGTTGAGGTCTCACTGTACTGTATTTGATTTATCGAGACACTTTTGATATTGTAAATGTTTTCACTCCTCCCTTATACTTTTGACATACACTCACTCACAAACCCTCCCCGAAGGTCTTCGTCTGCCATTTATTGTATTCCTGCATGCCTTGCATATTTTGTTGCTAAATACTGTATGCATAATTTCTGTAATGTCACACTTGTTTGAGCAGATATTGTTATCTTGAGAAACTAGTGATACAGACTCATTTAAATAAGTAATGCCAAGGCACGGTTAGGTAGTATCATCGGAATCACCACAGCCGCCACACGCCCCAACCCAACACACCCCTCCGTTCCCACGGTAACACACCGTGGATCATTTATGCCTCAGCTTTACCTTTAAATCAATATTATGACTACATATTGCTTTCAACATTTAGCTTGTAGTTGACATGCACATTCCACCATGATGTCCCTGATCCACTGGTGGAAAGACGCTTTGATCCTCTCCTCTTTCATCTAGAACTGTTTCATGTCATCACAAAGAGGGTACAGCAAGTCCTGAAGAATGAATGTCTCTCTGTGTCTTTGTTTTGTCATATTGTCTCTATTCTGTCATATTTGTTATTTAGTTTTTTTTTTGTTCTTTTGACTTCGAGACGGCGCCGCGAGAGTGGCTGCCTTTCCAGCAGCTCATGTATTTCTTTTTTCTACTTTCATTCCTTTCATCACTTTGCTGCTGTGAAATGTAAATTTCTCCACTGTGAGACTAATAAAGGCATATCCAATCCAATCCATATTTAGAAATCAGGCGATTGATAATTTGGACCACACTAAAACATTTGAAGATAGCATGTGGTACCCATGTATAACTGCACTTGGAATTATATTACATGCCTGTGATCAAAACACAGTAAAGTCTCGTTATATCGATATTCAAGGGAGTCTGAAAAAATATCGATATAACCGGGACTATCGATATATTCGATATCGATATAACGAGACTTTACTGTAATTGGATAAACAATCATCTATCCAACCATAAAAACCAGATGAAACATGTTTCTTTCTTATGTTAAGCAGATTCCTTACTTACAGACAGTGTATTGTCGGTGTTCAAATACCTGACATGTTTCGGCGACTACTTCCGCCTTCGTCAGAGTGTCACGGATGTTGCTGTGACGCGCCATTTTCAGCTGGTGTTGCTATGAGGGCGTGACCTACCTGTCAGAACTGACAGGCAAGCCACGCCCCCCGCTGTCCGCTCGTCCCTCCAGGATGCTGCTCCAGGTAGTAGAGAGCATGTAAGCTCCCTCATCCCTGTTGATGGTCCTTGGTCCTCGCTTTCGGATTTCAATGGCCTCCCTGATCCAGCGCTGATGTTTTTTGTCTTCGGTGCGGATGACTCTGGCCTTCTCCCAGTCCATGATGTGGTTCTCTCTTTTGCAGTGGTCCGTGATGGCTGATTTATGGTGCTCCTGTTGTGCTTGTTCTTTTATTGCTCTTGTTTGGATTGTTGCCGTCTCCTTCTCGCACTCGTTCTTGTGCTCTTTTTTTCTTGTATTGAAACTCCTTCCTGTCTCCCCGATGTATGATTTATTGCATGACTTGCATGGGATTTCATATATTGAGTTACATTTGTTTTCCGGGAGTATTTTGTCCTTTGGGTGTACCAAGATTTGACGGAGAGTTGTGTGTGGTTTGACCGGTGTGTTTATGTTGTGTTTCCTCAGTGCCCTTTTGTATGCGTTCTGTGATTCCTCTTATATACGGTAGTGTTACCATTGCTCTGTGTTCTTGTTTGTTTGTTTGCTTTTTCTTTCTTCCCTGTCTTGTGTTGTTTTTGTTTTTGACCTGCTCTGCCCCTTTAGTTATTGCCCACTGGGGATATTGGCATTTTTTCAGTGCGTGTTGTATATGTTTTTCCTCCTGTGTTTTGTCTTCCGGGTCCGTGATTATTGTGGTGCGTTCATGTAATGTTCTAACGACTGACAACTTATGAATAGTGGGGTGTTCAGATGTCCAAAGGAGATATTGGTCAGTATGTGTAGCAACACCAGCTGAAAATGGCGCGTCACAGCAACATCCGTGACACTCTGACGAAGGCGGAAGTAGTCGCCGAAACATGTCAGGTATTTGAACACCGACAATACACTGTCTGTAAGTAAGGAATCTGCTTAACATTAGTTATCAAGTAGACAGGATGAATTTAGTACAACGATGTTTCTTTCTTTTTGGGTTTACCTGAAATCAGAACAATTGTGATTTTTCTGAGCCGCAATACATGTGCACTTCAGTTCTGATTGTCTTTCTTCAGTGGTTATTTTTCTTGTTCTATGTTTTAACCCATTCACTGCCATTCCCAAATTTATTCCAGAATTGAAATTATGACGTAGAGCGCCATTCCCGAATTTCTTCGGGTTTTGTTTTTTCATGCTTGAGTGCCGATCAAGCGCTGGCCATGACCTCTGGACATGTTAATTTCTTTTCCACAATGGGGCTTCTTTCTATGTTAGCTCTTTGTTCCAGCTTTAGATGTTGTTAAAGAGCTATATAAATCAATATACTGTACATGTATTGCATTGTATTTTGGACAGCCGCCCTCATTTCAAGCTCGTATAACTCCAGACCCATATAATTTAGGAATTAACTCTTTTTTTTAATGATGAAAGAAGATAGTCTAAGGTTTCTAACGCTGTATTGAATGTTTATGTAGTCCTAAAACTCATTCTGTGGGTCCAGGAATCCAAGTGGCAATGACAAAAAACCCTGGCACTGGAGTCGACGAGAGTCCTTCTTTACAATGTCAAATCAATTAGATTGATGGTGGGATTACAGTCTGGTACATTACATCATAAAGTCTTGATTATTACTATGGGAGGTTTTGGAGGAAGGGAGCGGTAGAACCAGTGTGCAAGATTGTTATGAAACTGTTGTACCCAGTGATGCAGATTACGATTTGCCCATTTTTTCTGATCAAACCTCAAATTTTTTTAGGAAAATTTAGGTTGCATGTTGCAAATCCGAATTATCAACTCACAAAATATTTTTTTTCATGGTAATCCAAGAATTCACACGGCTTTTGTAACTGATACATATGTCTGACAGTATCAGGTGGTGGTGGCAAAAGGAAATCATTTAGTCAAACAGATGTTTTGCAAATGCACATTGGATTGAGCGCTTTGCTTTCAGCACAATACAAGACTGCTGTATTCAACACAAACCAAGCACAAAAAGAAAATGAGACCTCAATGAATACCACTTGTTTCATTTTCCGTGATGAATTAAAAGGGGATATTGCAGTCGTTTTGCTCATCCGTTGTTTACTCCTCTCCTCTTTTCCAGCTCATTCATCATTTTCCGCCTCTTCATCTGCTCTCATAATCGGGAGTTGATAGTGATTTCATCAGAAGTTTGGAAATTTGGCTTCATCTTGCGATGTAAATGCATTCATCATTTACAGGCACATACAGCCATGGTGACGGACCAAACAAGTCAACTGCAAAAGAATAATGTCACGTGAAACAAAACTGTTTGGCATAGTAAGAGTTCCTTATCATCTCAGGTTATCGACAAGCGTGGTCAATATATGTACACTATTTTCTGGTGTATAAAGCGCAATGGAGTATATGGCGCACCACCAATGAATTGTGTAATTTCAAACTTTTTTCATATATAAGGCACACCAGACTATAAGGCGCACCTTCAACAAATGAAAAAAAGTGTTGCAAATATATAATTATATAAACGGTTTACAAATATAAGGCATTTTAAAATGTTACAGTAGAGGCTGGAGTTACAGGGGGAAATGCAGTCGTGGCGGCTGACAGTAGTTGTGAGACCTGTTGTGGCTCAATACTACTTCACATACTGTATAAGGCGCACCTGCGTATATGGCGCAGGTTCATCATTTGAAGAAAATTAAGGCTTTTGGGTGCGCCTTATACACCAGAAAAGACATAGTTTTTGTCCGAGCGGTGTGCACCTTATATGGGCGCACAAGTTGGTGCAGTGGTTCAAAAATGATGGTCCCTTCCTATTTGCGTTTAGGAAACCAGTGCCAGCATATATTTTCACAGGTGCAAGAGGATTTTGTTTTTTCAAGCCATGCGTTGATTACTGGCACTGCAAAAGTGTTCCACATTCAATATCTTGTAAAGTCATGGCAGTATATCGAGAAGGTCAATGAAGTCTTTAAGGCAGTAAAATATGGCGGGTATGGGAACCGTTGTGACGATACAAAGCATTTTTTTTTAAAATAAGTGTGTTAATTATTGGATTTGCATTGATTAATGCGTTCCCATGCTGGCATCAATGGGAAGAAGATAATCTATTCAACAAACATTTGGCAACTCTTAAAAAGATTCCAACATCGGAACACAAATATTTACTCATAACTCAAAATATTGTGATTCTTTTCCGACCATATCTTTTGAATCCCCACGTTTTTCTGAACATAAAGGTCATATTTTCCATCATGCTTAGAAAGTCACTGATTCACTAAGGGACTGCATCTTCCCCGCATTGTATACTTACTCCTCTTATGGTGCTTTGCTCCTTTTTGGTATTCAGCGCAAGCCCTGAGCAGCTGAAACACCTCCATTCGGTTGGTTGCAGAGTCATTGGCCTCTAAATCACACCCATTTTGGCCTTTGTGGCCTGGTTGTATCTATTGCTTGGATCACATTCTCCTGTGGCATGCTTTTCAAACCAAAACATGGGTCTTGTTGCGGCTTTGCAAATGGCTTTGCTTTATCTCGCTGCAGATGTGTAAAATAAACAACTTTTTGATGGGGTTTAAACCTTTTCGAATTACCAAATTTTTCAGTGTATGAGGCGCACCGGAGTGAAAGACGCACCCCTAACAAATGGGATAATTTTTTCATATATAAGGCACACTGGACTATAAGGCACACCTTCAATGAATAAAAAAGGTTTTCCAAATATTATACAGTAAAGTCTCGTTATATCGATATCGGATATATCGATAGTCCCGGTTATATCGATACTATTTCTATGCACGCACGGAGAAAATTACATGCAAACAGGGTCGGATATATTGATAGTCCCGGTTATATCGATATTTTTTCGGACTCCCTTGAATATCGATATAACGAGACTTTACTGTATATAATGTTTTCCAAATATCAGGCACACCACATTATAAGGCACTGTCGTAGAGGCTGGGGTTACGCACTGCTTCTTCTCAGGGGGGAAATGGATTTGGTGGCTGCTGACAGTAGGTGAAAGACCTGTTGTGGCGTAATATTACCTCACATACAGGTATAAGGCGCACCTGCGTATAAAGGGCAGGGTTATCTTTTTGAAAATCAAGGCTTTTGGGTGTGCCTTATATTCGGTATTGACTTTTATTTCATTTTCAGCTTGGACCTTATTTGTAATGATGTCCATTAATTTAAAAAAAAACTAAAATAAAATCAATGAATTAATACATCAAAAGAAAATCACAAGCAAGAGGCAGAGAAACAGTTGTGCCGCTCTTGCTTGTAGAAAGCAAATGGTTGCCGACTGTGTACTAATGTCACAGTGAACTATTCTATTGTCATTTTTACTAGCAACAATCGCGCTCAAATTTCTGGAAGCCACTTCCTGTTCTGTAATGTTAATGCGGGCAGTTTCAAAAGAACAGACAGTGGGAACTTTTTTAATTATTGTTTTGCATAATGCACCAAGCGTAACCTTGTGTGCTTGCTTGCGAAATGCAGATTTTTCTTCGCTCATCTGTAATCTCCAGAACTCATCTTAGAAAGTATAATTAATACAGGAGGACAGAAACATCCTCTTGAGATTGATACATTTTTGAAAAAACGGCTTAAAGTGTTTATTGCAAAATACTTGCCTCGGCTTTACCTCCCGCCTGGGATAAAAGGAAAAAAAAGTTAACTGTGAATTATGTAAACATAATTGTCATGTTTCTGTTTGTGACCAAAGGGTAGCAATGTGGGCTTCCTTGTGCAGCTGCACGCCTGTTGGTCATTATGTGATGACAGTGGCGGGCTGTAGATTTCATCGCTAGGCCTTCAGTAGTGCTATGTCTGAATCAATCCAGACTGAAAAAAGTGTGGTGTGATTTACAAGTCCACTAGAGGATACCATTCGCCATTTTTTCTTGAAAAGTCCATCTTGAAAATGGCTTTAACAGTAAGTCTCCGTCATCCAATTTGGATTTACAAAACTGCTATTAAATCAAGACAATATTTGCTTATGCAGCTGGCTACCAATACAGTGTGCAAACTGTGATTGGCTAGTCACCAGCCAATCATAATCAACACTGACGTTGACCAGCACCCTCAAGAAGGTGTCGGTACCTCTTTTGGGTTGCCAACTTGAAATCTGATTGGTAAGAGCAACAGTTTAATCATCACATTTGATACGACGAGGCCCGCAGAACTGATTATTAAGGCGTCCAGGTAGATTTCTGACCGTGGTAACAAATGATGGCTGAAACGTGATTGGTTAAATGCTTAAAGGACAACTGACGTCTCCGGACAAGTTGTGTCCATAATTTGTAAAATGGCTTCAAATGACTTCTACTGAGCGTATTTTAATAAGATTCCACCGCATATAGCTATATTTTACGTTTTAAGACTTGCGCTGAATATTCAGGAAGTCTTGTTTTTGAGTTGGTGACGAGTCCGTACGTGACGTCACTAAAGGAACGGCCCTGACAGAAAAAAAAGACACATTGTAGCAGTCCTTCCATCACGTCAATGTATTTTGCTGTACTTATTTGGTCTGACAACCTCGTGTTGCACCCAAAAGCCGCTAGAAGAGGGCGTCCAAGCTCCATATAAGGAATTTATTAGCCTATGGAAACGTAGGTGGCCACAGGAGGTCGCTATTTTGTGCCTCTTTTTTTTGGGTGAGACAGTTCCCCCCAATGTTGCCTCAAAATGGCACGAAATAAGTTATTTAATCGATTGCAAACATGTATGCTTTCCTGTTCAGAACTATTTCAATCAGATTCATAACTGGATGTGGAATAAGAAAGCACATTCTCCGAATCTGAAGCCATTGTTTTGATTCTCCAGCAATGCAAGAAGACGTCACGAACTGGAGGCGGGACTTTCTGAATATGCCCAATTCGCAGCTCAAATTTTTTTGAAGTCATTTTTATTGGTGTTTAGCATTTGAATACAAATATCATACTGCGTGTTTTGGGTATTTTAGATGCTATAAAAGTTTTTCTGATGTCAGTTAAAAAACAAAAAAGTGACGTCGGTTGTCCTTTAAATACAAAAACACCCGTCTGGAAGCAGCGCAACAGGGCTAAAGTAATGAAAGGAAGCTGAAAGAAATTATGGACAAAATATAATAGACATTAGTCTGTGATTCAGATATTTTTAGACCAGCAGAGAAGGCCTTGCAGACCCTGACGGTCCAACACTGTGATGATTGTTTTAAAAGGACTCCCGGCCCAGCCACTCGGTGTCGGGTCATTGTTGGCTTGTTCCGTCATGTTTGCTTCATGTTTGTTCTAGTGATTGTTTTTTTTTCCAGTCATTTTTGTTTCCTACTTTGGACTCCTCTTGTTTTCAGGACTTTTTGGGGGATTTCGTTTCTTCAGTATTTTGGGAATCCAATTGGTCAACTTTACCCAGCACCTCCTGCTTGCATTTTGGGATCTTCTACCACCACGAACTGAGAAAATGATTAAGGTTTAATATCACACACTGGGTGGATAAAAATATGAATTCATCAATTCGTTGGAATACTTGCATCCTCAATTCAATATCGATCCGGAAACTTCCCCTGGACATTTAATTGGCCGACATACTAATAGTCTCAAATTGGATAGTCCGTCTGAATAATGCAGGCATGAAGTCTCCTCCAGGATGTGGTAAAAATTCTGTGCAAAGTGCATGTTGAAGCTTCTTCTAACAGTTGGAACTGCCCTGTTTTCCAGGGTTGAGTAATTTGTCTCATCTCATCTCAATTTAATTTAATAAGCAAACATATCATACAATTCATTTTGAGCTAATTTATTCCAACATCCAATCCAAACTAGACAAATCAAAACAGGACGATAACGCTTGTGCTCAGTTATAAAAACAGAAAGCTTGCCAAATAACGATGCAAATTCTAACAGCTTTCAAGACTTTATGTATTTGGGCTAGACCCAGTCAACAATGAGCCAAGGAGTGTATTTGTTTTTACTATTCCACACTGTGAAGCTACAGGCAATGATGATAAACAGCTTGTTTCCACTATATTAACTTTGCTGAAAAAGCTGTCGGGTTGTTCTGCTGTTTCCCCCTGTAAGGTGTAATTAGGAACAGGAGGAAGAAAATCATTTCCAATCACAAAACTACACTAAATCTATCACTCTGAAGCCAGGAGATTAAAAAAATAATCCTTTTTAAATACAGATCTAAATTAATTATGCGAAACAAATGTAGTTAGGATATCCATTTTATCCATTACTCCACTTTGAGTAATGGATCATTTTCATATCATATTCAAGGCCATTTTTTTTAACTGTAGTTTACTTGGCATTTTAGCTTCAAGCGTCGGCAATAATTGGGCATGGAGGATTTTCTGTTTACTACTTCAGTGCTCCTACAATGAAATCCAAGATAGTGTCAGTCTGATGTATATCAATCTCTTAAACTCACCTCACCTGTCAAATTATAATTAGAGTTACACGTTCAAGGTAAATTAAAATAAACGGTTGCTGCAAAACGGTAGTCGAGTGGTTAGCACACCGGCTTCACAGTGCAGAGGTCACCGGTTCGCGTCCCGGTCCGGCCTCCCTGTGTGGAGTTTGCATGTTCTCCCCGGACCCGCGTGGGTTTTCTCCGGGTCCTCCGGTTTCCTCCCACACTCCAAAAACATGCATGGCAGGCAGATTGACCACTCCAAATTGTCCCTAGGTGTGAGTGTGAGAGTGACTGTTGTACGTCTTTGTGTGCCCTGCGATTGGCTGGCAACCAATTCAGGGTGTCCCCAGCCTCGTGCCCGAAGACAGCTGAGATAGGCCCCCGCGACCCTAATGACGAATAAGCGGTACGGAAAATGAGATGAGAGATGAGGTTGCTGCAAAACGTGGATATTGTAAGTTGTCAATTTTGTAAGTTGCCATGAGGTTTTCAGTCTTGTCACTGACATGGAGAGATCTCTGCAAATTTGCAGAAACTTTGGATGTTATATATACTATATGTATGTGCCAGTGCGTGTTTGTGTGCCCCTGCTGTCGATTGTGTTGAATGTGGGAGTGATTACTGGCTCCAATGGGGATCGACGGAGGGGAAACAGCGATCTCTGTGGAGACAAACGAGCTGCCCTTCCTTATTGGACAAAAACTAATAGCACCAGGCTTAAATATGCACCATGGAATGACAGAAGTCGACGGTGAATCTGACAGCAACAGCTGACTTGCTCTGGGCCTCCATCAAGTGTCTTTAAGAATGTTTTTATTATCGGTAACTCTTGATGACTGGTGGGGTTTGATGTTTGCCTTTTTCTGTTAATTTCAGGGACATTACAGGCTGATTGAATTTGTCTCCCAGCATACGTGCATGATATTACAATTTAAAATATTGCTTTTACATAGCTAGAGCCTTGAACAAATTCCACAAAATCTGTTTTTTTTTTTCATTTCAGCACAGAGTGCACGAACAAAAGTTGACCTCCACAACTTTGGTTTGGGAATTGATTGTGGTTTGATCTGTGAGGTGAAGTTAACGTTCGTAATGCAAGCCCTAGAGATAAAACCACTTTGATTTTATTCAACAAGTTTGTTTTTTTTAATGTGTAGAAGTCGCTCCTGGAACATGTTTTTTCAAAACAGATGAGGAACTAGATGAAAAAGACTGAAGAAGTGCTATGGGTTTTAAAGATACTCCTGTGTTGAAGGAGTCTTGCTTTATTCCTTCTAGAGTAGCACGTTTCAATATGTGTTTGATCTTTTTTTCCTCCCTCCTTGCCTCTTCTTGATGGGTTTGGGTGTCAGACATCTCTGTTGGACGTTTGCCTATTTTCAGAAACCTCACTTGCTTTCTACCAACAGTATATCCTGTACAGTGTTACTCAAACATAACTTAAGGTGTGTTTATGGCAAATGGACATACGGTCACCTTCACATTTTAACATGCTGACAGAAATCCAGCAACAGAGGACTACTCATGATCAAATTGGGGCGCTGGGTCAATCATGTCCTTTCGAGCCTGATGTATGACTTGTCATCACCTAAATCTTCCGTTTGCATTCAAATTATTTACACAAAACTAATTGGCCAAAAAAGCCTCTTTCTCCCGTTCTCTCACAGTGTGGGTAAAATGTGCATAGCAAGTCAATTTGCTAAATGTGCTCTGTAGGTATCTCGCTTTGTAGAAAGCGAGTTTGCCATACCTGAAAAAAATGAGTGGTTTGGAGTTTGTCAGTTTCCAGATCTCTGGATAAACCGACCAAATTGAGACCATGTGCACGGCTGTCTATCACAGTGACATTCCAATAAAACCAAAATCCGAAGGACTCCATCTGAAAAATCATGTCACAATGTCACAGATGAGAGGAATTCAATATTTAGTTATTGGATTGGATTAGCCTTTATTAGTCTCGCAGTGGATAACATTACATTTCACAGCAGTACAGTGATTAAAGTAAGAGGAAAAGAAAGGAAGAAGTAGAAAAATAAAATACAGGACCCACTGTAAAGGCAGCCACTCTCGCTGCGCCATCTTGAAGTCAAAACAACAACAAAAAACAAAATAACAAAGAATGTGACACAATACAAAAGACACAGACAGTCATTCAATCTTAAGCACTTTCTGCACTCTGCTGTATGAAGCACTTCTAGATGAAAGAGGAGATAATCAAAGCGTCCTTTTCACCAGTGGATCAGGGACGTCATCGTTGAATGCCTGTGACAAGCTAAATATTGAAAGCAAAGATGAAGCTGTAGCATCCATTGAGGAAGAGACTCTCACCATCTCATGTCCCGTGTAAATCCGCTTCAATTTCAAGCCTCGACAGTTCCACATATGCAATCCAAATTGCACTTGGCCTACATGGCGCTTGCAATAAAACAAGGTCGAGAAAAAAAACCAAGTGATATGCTTATAGTTCGCCAGCATTTTACACTGTTTAATTATGTGAGGCTTCCATTTCCTTCTGCTCTAACAACAATAAAAACACCAGGCCCATGACAGTTTAGGGCCATCTGGGACGGTGCAAGACTAGTGCTCAAATTCATCTGGATTGTTTTTTTTCTTTTTTAAGTGCTCCCTCAAACACCCACACAAATAGACCAACAACAGTTTTCGCAGAGGCTGCTTATACAGATTTTATTGTCTTCGAAGTATATATTTGTTTATTACAACATGACGAATGATGCATGAGCAAGCATTGAAAATCAGTAAACCAAGAAAATAAAATGCAGGATTGTGGTGGTTAATGATTTGAAAAAAAAAAGCCATTCCGAGTGCAACTACTCATTCATGACCTGTGACTCTACTCAAAGTCTTATTGAATAAATAATTATGTAATTCAGTGAACCTACATTTGGATACTAATAATGAAGAATTGGTGATGCTGACAAAGAAGAATTGATGATGCTGGCAACAAAGAGCGCTGATGCTGGCAATGAAGAAACGCTTATGCCGTGAGTAAAGATATGCTCACATTTATAACAAAAGATGCTTAGTGCTCTGAGTGACAGTTAGGGCACACAACGGCCTTTCGGAGAATTTGGTTGAAAAGTGATAAGTTAATCAGGCAAAACGAGAGTTTACCTGGATTTTTTTTAATAATTGCATACATATAAGTCATTTTCACTGAAATACCCACATAATCAAAGAAGATGAGTGCCTTTTGCTTCGACACACCCTTGTATTAGACTCCCATTGAGAAATAAATGTGAGGGCGAGCAGGGAAATCGGTGGGTGATGTGCAGAGAACTGAAACCAAATGATTCTCCTCGTTTCCATCTCGCGAGATTGGTCTAGCTCCTTAATCTGTTTTCGTATTGATAAATTTGAAAATTATAATTAAAATATCCAGTAAGATGAAATATCAATGTGTAATATAAAGTGCAGGTGTGTATGTGGTTCTGTTATTTAGACTAGAATTGCCAGAGTGCTAACAATGAAAAAGAAAGTGTTCCATTTGCTTTTCTGACACGTCCACAACATTCTGACACTTTAAATGCTCTGCACCGTTATCTGTGATGACGTCTCGCAGAGGTAAGATCAAGGTGCTCGCTGATATAGACTTGCAATGAATAACGTGTCATGAGATTTAAAACCGGCGAGGCAAAGTGGTGGCGTTTCACGTCTGCAACTGGGCTTTTGTTGACTGTCCACAAGTATCTTCATGAAAGTATTGTATTCAATTGACAGCTTCGGAGACATCACGTATTTCTATCTAGCCCAGTTTCAACTTGCCATGTGCTTTGTTTTGTAATTTACGGTGATGAAATGCGAACTTTGTTCATGTTATGTTTTCATTGTATGATTTAAATCAGGGGTCTCAAACTCAATTGACCCGAGGGGCGCTGGAGGCAGAGTCTGGGTGAGGCGGGGCCGCATCAGATTTTCCACAAGAAAATCACAGATAAAACATTCCAATGTTCTGAAAATTTTATTTTTAACATAAAAAAAAACAAATTAAATGAATAAATGGAAAAATGAATAAAAAATAAATTAACCAGTCAAAAATAAATAAAATAATTATAATGATCATAAGGCAGATACAGACGACTGAAAAAAACCCCACAGGAAAACTAATTATTTTAATAAAGTTTCAAATGTCTGTATTCACAGTTCTTTAACCTTTAGCTTTCTTCACATAAAGAAAATATTGAACATAAACTGTCCTAAACATGGCTTCTCTTGCCTACTTGTTCAGCTCCATACACAAGTTTCATTCATATCAATCATGCGGGCCGCACTAACATTAATCTTTCTTATCAAGGCGGGCCGCAAAATATTCTTTCAGGGGCCGCAGTTGACCTGCGGGCCGCGAGTTTGAGACCGATGGTTTAAATGAATCAAGTGGACCAAAGTATGCTAACATGCTGCCGCTGCTGTGTCTCTTAAATTGGAATGGGTCTGTGAAAATTCAAGTGCTTGCCAGTGTATGTTCTGGATTTCCAAGGGTTCCAAAATAATTACTTTAAAAGCACAAACACATTTGTTATTGTGTTACATAGCATATTCATTAAAAACACATTAAGAAGAGTAGCAGTTGTTTATAAATATTAACATGATTAAATTATATTATTTATTTGTTGCTCTTTATACTGATCTTAATACTGGTTGGAGTAGTAGTGTAGATAACCTGCTGGTTGTCTGTCCAAAAAAGACTAAAAACATTTTCGAAATGATTATTATGCGCTGATGTTTTACAATGAGAAAAGAGTGAAAGCAGAATCTTGGACCCCGAAGCAAAATGAACAGAAATTAAGCAATCAATCAGATCTTATTATACAGAGAATGCACAGAACACATAAAAACTGTCATAAAAAAATGATAATGAAATCAGATGAGACGGCACGGCGATATCATCATTGGAGCGGTGCTTGTTGCAGCTTTTCAGATGTAAATCCTTTGCAGGATTTCCACAATTCCAATGGAGAAAAGATGTGCCGTGTGTCATTGTGGTGTTTGTTTGTGGTGGTGGTTCACGTCTTGTTGCTCTGGTCACAAACTGGGTGAAGAACTACTTGAGGACATCTGGCAAAGAGGGGCCTTTTGATCAACGTGCATCATTAGTGTTATACTGTAGTTGGTGGCCCTGAATTTTCTGAGCAAAGCAATATTTTGCCCCCAGTGATGCCCACCGCAAGCTTTCTTATTGCTGCCCTGAGTGCTGACGCTTTGTGTGCCCCGTAGTGAAAATCCCTAGCCCTCAGCAGTGTTTTTTTATTTCACATTCAGCTGGGTTTCTCTTTGGTTAATAGTGACAGTCTTGATGGTAGAGAGATCCCATATGAAGCATCTTCCCCCAGGTCCATGTCTCCCTCCTGAGTAGCTGCTTCCCTGAACAAACTCGTGTCTCTCTCTCTCTCTCTCTCTCTCTCTCTCTCTCTCTCTCTCTCTCTCTCTCTCTCTCTCTCTCTCTCTCTCTCTCTATATATCTATATATATATATATATATATATATATATATATATATATATATATATATCTCGGTTTACGAACTCCTTGGTTTACAAATCGGTTTACGAATGGAAAATTTTACCTTTTACGGGACACTCCTTGTTTCGCGAACGAACTTTTCGGTTTACGGGTCAAGCCACGTGATTGGTCAAGAACGCAGCAGTGGGGGATCGGGTTACAGACAGACAGAAAGGGAGGCCGTTCTCCAAAAAACCAAATGCCCTCTTCGGGTAAAGCCACGTGATTGGTCAAAAACCCAGCAGTGGGGGCGGGGGGTAAAAATTAAAGAGACAGGCAGACAGAGAGGGAGTGAGAAAACACACACACGCAAGGGAGAGCACAGAAACAAACAAAAGTGAAATAGTGAGAAAATGGATAGAAAACTGTGAAATTTGGACCCATTTCAACTTTGATAGTTCAAAAGCATAGTGTAAACTGGAAGGTTAAAATATCCCATGAATAAGGCTCCACAAATAACCCGCACAAGTCATCTGTACTTTTGATGCAAAAAGCTATCAACCCAGCTAAACAGATCACAATTGATGAAGAACTAGATACAATTATCACAGAGAAAGCACCTACAAGGGATCATTCCTCAAGATGGTGAAAGAAGCCTATGTTCCTCATCAAGTGTTGCTGAGTTAACCGGAAACTCCATTCCATCAAGCCATTAAAGACCATCACAAAGGTAAATAAAATGACTTTATTGTACAGTGCAGTTTATTTATTATCCATAAAATAAGGTATATTTTGTGTAGTTTTAAGGCTTAGAAAATTAGAAAGTACAAAATTATGTTTTATGGGGACCTAGGAACGGATTATTCTCATTTTAATGGTTTCTTATGGGAAATTAATGTTTGGGATACACACTTTTTGCCTTGCACACTCTGTCTGGGAACCAATTAAGTTCGGAAGCCAAGGTCCCACTGTGTGTGTGTGTGTGTGTATATATATATATATATAAATATATATATATATATATATATATATATATATATATATATATATATATATATATATATATATATATATATATATATATATATAAATCCTCGTCTCACCCACCATGGGTGGTGTCTGTCCCCATTTCAGCTCGGGTCCTCTACCAGAGGCCAGGAAGCTTGAGGGTTCTGCGCAGTATCCGTGCTGTTCCCAGCACTGCGCTTTTCTGGACCGAGATATCCGATGTTGTTCCCGGGATCTGTTGCAACCACTCGTCGAGTTTGGGGGTCACTGCCCCAAGTGCTCCGACCACCACAGGCACGACTGTCACCTTTACCTTCCAGGCTCTCTCCAGCTCCTCTCTGAGCCCTTGGTATTTCTCGATTTCCTCATGTTCCTTCTTTCTGATGTTCCCATCACTCGGGACCGCTACATCCACGACAACGGCTTTCCTTTCCCCTTTATCTATGACCACGATATCTGGTTGGTTGGCCATTACCATCTTGTCAGTCTGTATCTGGAAGTCCCACAGGATTTTTGCTCGGTCATTCTATATATATATACAGTGAGATCTCAACTTACGAACTTAATTGGTTCCCAGACAGAGTGTGTAAGGTGAAAAGTGTGTATCTCAAAAAACATTTTCCCAGAGGAAACCATTAAAATGGGAATAATCCGTTCCCGGATTTCCATAAAATATACTTTTTAACCAAATAAGCCTTAAAACTACACACAACATACCTTATTCTATGTATAATAAATGTGCTATTGTATTGTAATGAAAGAAATACACTGCATTGTATCATAAAGTCACTTTATTTACATTTGTGATGGTCATTTATGGCTTGATGGAATGGCGTTGGAGGTCAAAGGTCAAAGGGAATTGCTGTTTGGAAAGAGAGGGCATTACATGAGGACTGTAATGAAATAAACTGTGCTGTAAAATAAAGTTGTATTGACCTTTTTGATGGTCGTTGATGGCTTATGGAAGGAGAGTCACCTTCCACAAGGACTGTTGGTGCTGTTCAGTCTTGTGCTTTCGCCAAAGATCACTCCGCCAGCCGTGGTGGGTGTGTATTATGAAAATAGTGCTTATTATAAGGTTTAATTTTCATAAATTTGACGTTTGTAAGACGAAAAGTTTGTAAGATAAGGTGTTTGTAAGTTGAGGTCTCACTGTATATATCGCACGATTTACAAGAAAGCTGAAAAGATACTACTGTTCTTAAATTAAATGTCAACCCTGGAACATTTTTTTTTCAAATTTTCTCGACATGAGATAAGAAGTTTTGCTTCAAGCAAAAGTGGCAGCTAGGATGCGTCTGACAGCAAATGCGCTTTGCCTCTTCCACATCAGTTCACCAGAAATAGTCGAATGTGATATACGGGCATTGTCAGGGATAATTCAGGATTTCTTCTTTCACACTATTAAATGTAGAAAATGATTTTCTCTCAAGATTGAGAAAACAAGTATTCTTTTTGTAAGGGGATAATAAAAAGATGTTTAAGCTCATAAGACTGCAAGTGATACCATTAATACAGTAATTGGGTACGATATTTTCCGGTGTGTAAATCGCACCCAAAAGCCTTGAATTTCATCAAAAGATGACCCTGAGGCTTATACACAGGTGCACCTTATGTGTGAAGTAATATTGAGCTACAACAGGTCTCGCAAATACTGTCATCAGCCACTGACTCCATTGACCCTTGAAGAAGAAGTAGTGCATAATCCCAACCTATACTCTAGCGCAGGGGTGGGCAAACTTTTTGACTCGCGGGCCGCATTGGGTTCTAAAATTTGACAGAGGGGCCGGGCCAGGAGCATTTGGAGGGAGTGTTTGGGCCGGAAATACTAAACCTAAAGCATTAAAGGACAACCGACGCCTCCGGACAAGTTATGTCCATAATTTATAAAATCACTTCAAATGACTTTGACTGAGCGTATTTTACAAAGATTCCACAGCATATAGCTGTAGTTTACGTTCTAAGACTTGCGCTGAATATTCACGAAGTCTTGTTTTTGAGTTGATGACGATCCCCATGTGACATCACGTTTGGACCGCCCCTGACCGAGAAAGCGACACACAATGCATTTTGGGTACTTTGTTTGGTCTGAAAACTTCGTGTTGATCCGTGTTGATGGCGAAATTAGAAGGAAAACACATAAATAACGCCATGGTGAATCGTTGTGTGTTGCACCAAGACAACTATTTGATATTCGCTGACACAAATTCCCAGCTGACAAATCAGCCCATTTCCAACAGAGCTTGGGCGCAATCTTCTGCATTTTCTGGGTGCTACATTGCTGTCATTGACGTCTCGAATTGATATGGGAGGACTCGATCCTTGAATCAATTGCAAACATTTATGCTTTCCTCTTCAGAACTATTTGAATCATATTCATAACTGGATGAGTAACAAGAAAGCATCTTCTTTCCGAATCTGAAGCCATTGTTTTGATTCTCGAGCAAAGCAAGATGTCTTGGCGTGACCTCATGAACAAGGGGGTGGGACCTTCTGAAACTGGCCATTTCCGGATTCATTTTGAAGTCATTTTTATTGGTGTTTTTCATTTAACTAAAAATATCAGCTTGCCTGATTTGGGTATTTTAGATGCTATAAAACGTTTTTCTGATGTCAGTGGGAAACACAAAAAAATGGTGCCGGTTGTGTACAAACCTCATAGCACAGTAAGAACCCAATTTATTAACTGTCTTTCAAATGTGAAAAATATCCCTGATCAGTTAATAAATTTGTCTGAAGGAATATGGCGTTTACATACTATTTCGCAGATACTTGGAGGAGGAAATGGAAATAGATTAAAATAACATATGCACTGTGATTCATCAAGATTGCGTCTGTTTTTAATAGGTTTTCATTGAAGGGGCAAAGTTAAAGAAATCAACATTTATTGAAAAATGGAATCACTTTCAACATTCAAAACATATTATTCCACAACGAAATATTCAAGCTCAATAATACCTACTTGTGTTAAATTCCGCCAATTCATAGATAATAATAATAATAATACATTTAATTTACAAGCGCCTTTCTGAACACTCAAGGACACTTTACAAAAAAGACAACACACAAAACAGTAAAATCATGCATAAAACAATAAATAATAAAACAGCATAATAAATTAGACCATGTAAGCAAGTTTAAAGAGGTGGGTTTTCAGGTGAGATTTGAAAGTAGGAAGGGAGTCAATGTTGCGGATGTTGGGTGGAAGTGAGTTCCAGAGTTTAGGAGCGGAGCGGCTGAAAGCTCTGCACCCCATCGTTGTGAGACGGGCAGAGGGCGTGTAGAGGTGGAGGGAGGAAGAGGATCTGAGGGCCCGAGTAGGAACGGAGATTTGAATTAGGTCAGACAGATAGGGGGGGGCAAGGTTATGGATGGCTTTAAATGTAAACAGAATTCAATACGGAGTTTAACAGGGAGCCAGTGGAGCTGTTGGAGGACAGGAGTGATGTGGTGAAATGAGGGGGTTTTTGTGATGATCCGGGCTGAGGAATTTTGGACTAGTTGGAGTTTATGGAGACATTTTTGATTGACCCCGAAAAGAAGTGAATTACAATAATCGATACGGGAGGTGACGAGACTGTGGAAGAGGATAGCAGTGGTGTGAGGGGTGAGAGAGGGACGGAGACGATTGATATTGCGGAGGTGAAAATATGCAGACCGGGTTATGTTATTTATGTGGGAGTGAAAAGATAGTGTGCTATCAAGGATGACACCCAGGCTCTTAACCTGAAGGGCGGGGGACACGGTAGAATTGTCAATGGTGAGAGAGAAACTGTTTGCTTTGTGAAGGGTGGATTTTGTACCGACAAGGAGAAGTTCAGTTTTTTCGCTGTTTAGTTTGAGAAAGTTATGAGAAAACCAGGATTTGATTTCTGAGAGGCAAAGTGTAAGGGATGCAGGTGGAAGAGAGGCGTCGGGTTTACTGGAGAGGTAGAGCTGGGTGTCAGATGGTTTGACCTGACCGCGCGCTCAACAAACTCTCCCCTGAAGCCCTCGCCTTCACGCGCAAACAATACACGTGTACCGTCGCCTAGCACACAGACATAGGCTACCTGCAGTGAAATTTGCATACTCGGCACGGCAGCCAATCAGAAGCCTGCTGCTTTCTTCCGGACTTTCGCAAGCGTTATAAAGTCGTACAATTGCATGTCATTTTCCAAAATAGATGCACAGAACGTCAGCCCAGAAGAAAGATTCAAAAGAAGCTAACAACACATGTGACGCTACAAAACGAAAAATTTACATTAAACCGTGACTGTAAAGTGTACGTGAGACTTATGAAAGGGGCTTAGTGTCTTGTTGGAAGCAATGTAAACGTCGCATTGAGCACCACAATGACAAGCGACTACTGCAGCAAAATGTACAGCCATGCACATTTACCTTAAATTAAGCAAGGTAGCTTTTGTAGTAGGTACATTCTTGATTTAAAAAAAACTTTATACTTTGTGACAATGTTTTTTAATGTGATTAGTTGTCTCATTGTGCTTCAAGCTGTGAAAAATGGGGCAGGCAACTTTTCAGTTATCTTCCCTGTTGTCCGCCAACGTTTTGTCATTAGTTTCAGGCACTGTTTTTACTATAATTTGGGCAGGTTCGGCGGGCCGGATTAAAAAGCCTAACGGGCCGTATGCGTCCCGCGGGCCGTAGTTTGCCCATGACTGCTCTAGCGCCTTATAACGTGGTGTGCCTTATTTTTGGAAAACGTTTATATATTATATTTGGAAACATTTTGTCGTTCACTGAAGGTGTGCCTTATACTCTGGTGTGCCGTATATAGGGAAAAAGTTTGAAAATACCCCATTCATTGGGTGTGCGCCTTATACTCCGGTGCGCCTTATACACCAGAATATGCGGTATATTTTGAAGCAAACTGCATATTCTACTTTTTTTCAAGTAACATATTTCCAGAAAATGACTTTCAAAAATTGTTGATAACTTAGAAGCGTCCCCGTGAAGCAGTGTCATATAGTCAATATGACTGTCAGACTGTATCTTTAGTTCATAGTGACCTTTCCTAAAAATGTAAAAATCCTTTGTCCTGGGTGATGTTGATGCTCCATTAGAAATTCTGCGGACTGTATCTGTGAGACTGTTGAATACTAATAAGTGGGCTTCTGGTGAATAGTCCTGCCGTGATGTCACATTTATCCTACGTGAATCAGAGTTGTGACATTTGCTAATGATGTTCTGACCCTGTTACTTTACAGTCTAACCCTGTCGATGAACCTTTAATTTTGTTCCTGGTCAGGGAGTCTTCAGTACTGCACCTGTCAAAATAAATAAAGTACAATACTGTACATCTCTTATCACATTTTAAGAACTTGTTTCTGTGTCTCAGTCAGATTTATCATCCCAACCTGAGTCCCATCGGCTACTGAGTAGGTTATTATTCTTAGCACTGGGACACATTACATTCATCGCTTGGCTTTCTGGAGACATGCAACAGCAGATCTGAAGAATGTGATTTGGCAACTGCTGCAGGGGAGACGGCAAATGAGAACCAATAAAAAGACATGGCAACAGTTCAGTAGCTTTATACCTGTGAAAAACAAACAGAAAGTCTCACTGGAGATGGGAAACGAGTCATACAAAGGCAGAAACAGAACCACTACCTAATCACTTGTTTTCTGAGACATGATCCTTCGCAACTGTTGATTGATGAGGGGGAGGTCGCGGGAGAAAAGGCTTTACATTCAAAAGTAAACCACCTCGCTGTGTAATGGATTGCCATTGCAGTAAACTGTATCATCTCTGCCATGGTTTTCGTGCGTGAGGAATTGGTTTGAGTGCTCTGCCCCTCTCTGAAGAAATGTCGCTTTTCAATCAAAGCATTGAGTGATTTGATTTAGTACGCATTGAAAAATAAAAGCAATAACTACAATACACTATATGTTACATTCAGTGGCAGCCCGTGCATATCACTCCTAGGCCTTCGGTAGTGCTACGTCTGAATCAGCTGCGAGTATAGTGTGATATTACTACTCGTCCACTAGAGGGTGCCAATGGCCAGGAAATAACTTGTGACTTGAAGAAACGTAAGAAATACTGTTGTTAAAAGTTTTACGATGAATGTGTGGATTCATAAGAACCTCATGAAATTGCAATACTGTTTTTGCTAGCTTCTGAGCTGTCCAACCTTAATGATGTCCATCCGTTCTTGAAAATTCGTCTTGAAAATGGCTGAAACAATGAATCTGCAACCACACCCATTTCTTCTCCTTCAGCTATTGTGGGTTGACAAAACCGCTATTAAATCAACACAACAATATATTTGCTTTTGCAGCTTGATACACATACAGTGTGCTAGCTCTGGCCAGTATCCTCTGATCACATAGCGATCAGTGATACTATGATTGGCGAGTGACGAGCCAATCATAAAACTGACGTTGCCAACGCCTTCCAGCAGGCCTTGGGTTGCCAACTCGAACTGTGATTGGGTAAGGCAACAGTTTCATCGACATTGGTTTTTATGTTTTATGACCCTGGTAAAAAATAATGGCTGAAATGTGATTGGTTAAATGCTTAAATATGAAAACACACATCTGGAAGTAGCAAAACAGGGGAAAGTAATGAAAGGAAGCTGAAAGATAATTTGGAATTATTTAATAAGAATTCATGGACAAAATCTAATTCACATTAGTCTGTGATTCAGATATTTTTAGGCTAGCAGAGAAGGCCTTGCAGGCCCTAACGGTCCACCATTGGTTACATTTACAAGCCATACATTATGACCATCAAAAATTTGTGCTTTAAAGGACAACTGACGCCTCTGGACAAGTTGTGTCCATAATTTGTCACTTCAAATGACTTCTACTGAGTGTATTTTACAAAGATTCCACGGCATATAGCTATATTTTATGTTTTAAGACTTGCGCTGAATATTCAGGAAGTCTTGTTTTCGAGTTGATGACGATCCCCTACGTGACGTCACATTTGGAACGCCCCTGACCGAGAAAGCGACACACAATGCATTTTGGGTACTTCGTTTGGTCTGAAAACTTCGTGTTGATCTGTGTTGATGGCGAAATTAGAAGGAAAACGCATAAATTACACGATGGTGAATCATTGTGTGTTGCACCAAGACTACAATTTGATATTCGCTGACACAAATTCCCAGCAGACAAATCAGCCCATTTCCAATGGAGCTCGGGCGCCATCTTTTGCATTTTCTAGGAAACTACATTGCTGTCATTGACGGCTCAAATGTTCCCCATTTTCAATCTGATATGTGGTACAGATTTTGGACACTTCAAATCATTTTTATTGGTGTTTTGCATTTGACTAAAAACATCAGCCTGCATGTTTTGGGTATTTTAGATGCTATAAAACGTTTTTCTGATGTCAGGTATGAAACAAAAAAATGGTGTCGGTTTTCCTTTAACATGAGAAGCCATATTTGTTCTTTACACAGACTATTCAAGATTAACAGATGATTGAGATGTGCAGAAGAACCAGATTACAAGGTTTGATCAAAATCTAAATTCCATTATCCATACTATCCAGAATCAAGGAAATGGATTGGCATCCTGATAATAGCCAGCGCATCGTACTGATGCATGTTTTTTTTTCCATTTTGCTCGAAATTACAGGAGATGAGTGGTGCGAGACCTTTGTGAAAAACACTGTTACAAAATGGATCGTACTTTTGCCATTTTGCAGGTCATTCATTTAGTGTCTGAATGGGACGAATATACACAAGTTCAGGCACGGGATGTCTCGGGTCATGCAGAGAGGTGAAAGAGATTGGGGTTGAGAAAACAGAGATGAGAGCAACTCAAAGTTTTCCAAAGTCATCTGAAAGCGGATGTGTTATGAAAACTAATTCACTTCCATAATGTCTTTCCTGCTCAATCTCCGTTTTTTTCTCAAAGCATGGTGGTGTGTTTATAGACGAATTAACTCTTGTCTAAAAACAACTGCCAAGCAAGTGAAATGTTATTAATTCCTTGGGGAGGACGCTGTGTATTTGGATGACCATATTGGGGCTGAGGACCATCTCATCGGGGAAATAAAATAAATCAAATGTTCTGGAAATAATTCGGGCTGTTCCACGTTGACGGATTTATGATATTGAATTATCATTCAATTTAAGAATGAGCCATACATTTCAAACACCAAAATTGGACAATGGCAGACACAATATAATTGCTTTGAGATCAGAATCAGAAAACCTTTATTCGTCCCACAATGGGGAAATTTGCAATGATGATGATGAAAATGTTTTTCGACAATTTGGATGAATAGGCACATATTACATGATAACATGTATGTTATGTTAGACACATAGGCATGTTTTTAGGAACGGTCTCCTTTCACCCTCACCATCTTTTCAATGAAGCTGGTTCTGTTTTAATGGTTCGCTGAATTACATTTTAGTTGTCAGAGTCACTTTTGTGTTGTATTTTGAAAAGTTGATAGCTTAACAGATATTTTCTCATGAGAAAATACTCTTTTTATTGTAATTGTTTGACTGAACACTGCTTCGAAAGTACCCCCAACAGTTCCTGCAGTGTTTTATTAGACATGATTGAAGAAAAAAAAACATTTTGCATATTCCAACTAGTACTATTTTTAATATGATCCTTCAGGTTACTACCGCCACATGTACAAACTGCTACAAATCATCTCAAGTTATGTACACACTGTATTCAAGAGTGCTCTGTTAAAGTGTGTGTTTATGATAGTTGTTGAGTTCATTCACATGGGAGTATGAGGATTCTGGATATTATTTTCTCTGCTCATATATACATACTTAATACACTAAGGGGGTGGGTGGTAACCCTCCTTATGTAAAGTTTTAGTCGCAGATATGAATAGAGTTGTGCGGAAGCTGCTGAGTGGGCATCAGTGGCGTATTAAACTCGCCTATATCCCACTGGGTTTTTTATAGACTGATTACATCATGTTTCATTTTCACTTTAAAAAGACCTTGAAGACTTATTGTCAAAAGTGTAAGAGAAGAAAATTAAGATTCAAAACAAAACAAAAACACGTGACAACTTGTGACATATTTCTTGCAATGCTGGCTGGAGTAATACATGATATCGCCTTGATGTTCGATTGGATTCAGATCTGGGGAACAAATAGGTCAGTTCATTTGTCATGCAGGACTGCAAACACGCTCCTGCTACACGAGATCAAGCTTTATCGTGCATCAAAAAGATTCCAGGACCCACCACACAAGCATATTGTCTGACGATGGCTTGTGAGGATAAGCAGATTGGAAAATGAATGAATAAAATGAATTATGAGAACACATTTCTAGTCAGCATCTTTATATCCTACTTCAGTTGCTTCACCCCGCATTACACGGTTTCACTTATTATGCATGCGTTGACTTTATTATGTTGCATGCAAAATTGAATATGGTTATTAACAGCCTCCGGCATTCAAATTGTCCTCCTGCACAATTTCATAAATTGTGCATTATTGAGAACACAGTTCAAAGCCAATTGTTATAACTGTCACAGTATAGTTTCAAATGGGGCAACTCACTCAGGGATGACCACAAACCAACACATGACCAAATGAATTGCAAAATCCTGAATTTGTTGTCAGTCTTTACTTTTTTCTAATAAAAATCATTTGACCCCACTCTGTTCATTTTTCTTTCTCAATGGAAAAGTAACGGAATATGATTTTTGGATTTGACTGTATAAGTGACGTTGACCACACTGAAAGCTTATCTTGTCTTTGGAATAATGTGATGAAGTCCTGACTTCAGCATTTTGCCTGACAACTCCAACGAGGCAGTCCAGGATTAGTGTCAGTATGCCTGAGTGAGTCACCTTAATATTTGTTCTCAGTGCATGAAAATCCATATCAGTCAATGAGAAGAGAAAAGCTCTTTGATAATCCTTTGATGTGAATGAATGGATACACTAAAGAATCAGGCAATGTGTTAGGATGATATTCCATGTCAAGTGTGCCATCTTTGATTACAGTTATGTATTTATTTATTTTAACTCAAAACTAATGCTATACATTTCTGAATCTGTGTAAAGCGGTTGCCAGCCGACATAAGTTCTCTAATCAGCTCTATTTTCTCTTGCACTGATGCATCTGTTGCCACTAGATCCATCAATAGACCAGGTGCCTGTCTACAACCAAATCTGGTTAAGTAAAGGAGATGGGGGAAGTTGATAATTTGCATATGAGTGCATTTTTAACTAATTACCTTGATAAAACCCCATTTTGAAATAGTTCAAAATGATCATGAATGTTCAATTGCAGCGTAGCCATTTGTTTAATATAGGATGATATTTTGTGATGATAATGATGATGAATTCTTCCTCTTAATTTATTTGATTACTTTCCCCTTACTCATCGAAACCGAACTCCAAACTTTCCGAATGTCACGTACTATATAAATAGTTGATTGGTTTCACAAGGTGATACAATGCCACATTACAATATACGCAAGTGCAAGGAAATATTTTCCCTCACAGAACTTAACCTATTGTGAAGAACAGAATTAATCAATCAGTACACCAAAATGTGCCTTTACACATCCGATAGGATTGATATTAGGTCATTAAATTTTCCAGAACTGCATTCATTAGATCTATTAAATGAAAAGTTCCATCCTCCCACCCTTGGATTGTGTTAGGCTCTATTACATTTTATGTTACACCGAAGAGCTGCTAACTGAGCGTGTTATAACTAGTTAGTGATTTGCATGAAAATTTCACATTCACATACTTAAGGAAGAAGTGTTTTCTTGCGAACTGTCCACCCTCATCCATCCATTTTCTGACCCACTTCATTCTCACAAAGGTCCCGGACATGTTGAAGCCTATCACAGCACTCATCGGGTAGTCGGTGGGGATGCCATGAGCGGTCAATCGCGGGGTACACAGAGACAAACAGCCATTTGTACTCAACCCAAGGGACAATTGAGTCAGTTCCATTTACCTGCTGTGCATTAGTACTCATGAAATAAGACATGTTGACAGTTGAACAGTAGGATTACTGGGGCAGTGACATCCCAAATCGATCTGGATCTGGTATAGCTGGTATGAAGTAGACACCGGCCACTGATTTCCCGCAACCTAAATGGATTGGTGACTTGTAGTGCCATGGTTTTCCAAAAGATTGATCCATGCAATCTGGTATGTTGACAGTTGTGAAGAGAGATTTAGCAGCCCTCTTCGAAAAGCCTTGTTTAAATAATTACTGCATTCACTGTGCGAAACAATGAGACATGGATGGGGGAGATTGATAGTCAACAGATTTCGACTTTGTCGGATTTTTAATCAAGCCACATCTCTTTTAATGAATCTCATGTTCCCAAAGCACTAATTACATGTTTTCACTGCTTTGTTTGAATTAAAAGACACAATCTACACAAATGTGCATCATTTACATTTGGGTCTGATTAAAATAAGCTATTCTAAAAGATTAGACCCTCGCGTCCCATTCGCTTTGAATCGGATAACATTTAGTCAGTCAATTGACTAATGGCAAGAAAGTGAATGTTATATGCAGTTTTCGTCCCCTTGTAGATCAGTGGTGGGCCGTCAGAGCCAGCAAGGCCTTCTCTGCTGGCCTAACATAATCAGACATATGTTAAGCAGATTCCTTACTTACAGACAGTGTATTGTCGGTGTTCAAATACCTGACATGTTTCGGCGAAGGCGGAAGTAGTCGCCGAAACATGTCAGGTATTTGAACACCGACACCGTCTGTCTGTAAGTAAGTAATCTGCTTAACATTAGTTATCAAGTAGACAGGATGAATTTAATCAGACATAATTATCATAATTATAATAAAAGTCAATTTCATTAAAAAAGTATTTTTTTCTAAATATATATATAATTATTCTACATACTGTTTTCTTGATGTTATATTATATCCATTTGGTTATGCTCCTTTCAGTGTTGTAGTTTTAGGTCAGTGTTTTTAATCCAATCAGAATTCAGCTAGCTTGTGTCGCCAGGCTGTATGAAATCTGACCAACGCCTTCAGAATCAACAGTGAGGGCGTCTGTGCGCTGTACATGAACGGGCACATGTAGTTGATATATAGTTGCGATAGCCAATCAGATCACGAGTTGGCACAGTAAGGCCAGCTAGAGGGCCTCGCATTGAACATGACATGTACGCGTCCTGTGATTGGATACTCACTTTACCTCACCCCTCAGCGGAGGCAGCGCTATGCAAATCAACCAAGCTACAACAGATCAGACCCGGAAACTTTAGCCGAAAAACCAAGTATATCTACTCGCTTTTTTAACCCTCAATGGCTGAAGGAGAGGACAACTCGCTGTCGCATGTAGGCTTATTCTCAAGAACAAATGAAAAAGATTTGTTTACTTTTATTTTCAACAAATAGTTCGTTTTGTGAATGTCTTGTTGTTTTTCTTGTATTAAACTGATATTTTGTAATTTAGCATAAAGTATTTTCTTGGTGGACTTAATAAAACTTTGTGGACAAATGATTTTAAATTTCCTTTTATTTTTAAGTGTTTGCAGTATCACGTATAGTGACATGTTGTAATTGCTGATGCAGATTTATTGATGTCTAATTGCTCCGGATAATAGCCTGTGTTGTAGACGATTAAGGTGACCCAGTACTGCGTGCGTGTGCTTTTGTAAATGATATCTCCAGCCGTTGTGTCATAAATTATGGTAGTACGAGGGATATTTGTTCAAGTCGGACTAAGCAGAACTTCACTGAAGGCCTAGGTGTGAAATGCACGGACAGCCACTTTTGTAGATGTTGAATCAAGTAATTTATTTGGGAAATATAAGTAATCTGAATATTATGTTACCCCATTTCCTATCTAGCAGTCATTCCCAAACATTTTTCTTTTGTACAGTCCAAAACATTTTGTCATACCATGAGTAGACCCAACCTGTCCATAGATAGATCGAAAGACAGACATAGATACTGTAATACAGAATCACAGCCAAAGAGATTTTAACTTAGGAATGACCCTCAATGATTTAAAACAATGCAATAAAACACGATGACAAGGATACAAATAAGCCCTCTGATAAATAAGCGTGAGACACATGCCTTCTAAATTGTGAGATGGTGTAGTTTCAATGAGTAATATTAGCTGATGATATAGGGAGTTGGGGCCAAGTTATATTGCGATGATGATGCACTTCACACACTATTAACTTTGTATTTGGAGAATGGGGTGTGAATAACTGTCTTGCCCTAAATGGCCATTACACACATGGAACGTTTGGTTTTTTTTTCATTTTGAAGGACAAAGAGAAAGCGACAGCGGCATCCACAATGAGGGCATTAGTGTGTTTATATGTGTGTATGAGTATTCACTATATTATCATTAATCATGAGGACCTCTCCCGATTTTCAAAGGCAAGTCCTCCAAAAAAATTGACTGAACAAGTACGCTGTGTGTTATTGGTCCCCAAAATAGAACCAACCTTGTGGGGACCTCTTCCACAGTTGTGCAAATACAGACGTCAAGTTGAGTGAAAATTATTAGTGGCACACAATACGATACAAAGAAATGGTAACAAGAATACAAACCAAACTAAAACAGTGACAATGTGATTATTTGGAATTTTCTTTACATACCTCCTTCATAGTAAAACTACTCATGGTAACTGCTAGCCGGTGTGATGGAGGGAGTTCCGCCCACCAATGCTCTTTAAGGAGACTGCAGAAACAGAGTAGGATGGCAATAAAACAGGAACATTTCCATCCATTTTCTAGACCACATATCGTCATTAGTGACTCTGTGGAGATGCATCTTATTCCAGCTGCCTCCCCGCGAGAAGCAGGATACATCCACCGGCGCTGATCGACAATCGATTGTAAATCACCTCAAGACAAACAACCATTCACACCTTGTCGTTAGTGAAACTGCAATTGAGGAGGATGCATGAGGTGAATATGCAAACTCAGGGAGGGAGCATTCAAACTTGACAAGGGGGGGCTTATCTGACATATGAACCTCAAAACTGTGTGATACGTGTTATCCACTCGGTCAATTGTGTAGGCACGCATTTCTTTGAAACAATTTCATGTAAAAATGGCTTCTCTTTCACAAGTATGATTTGGTTGCCAGGAAAGACTCAGCTTTTCTTAAAAATAAACATATTAGCTGAAAAATAGTAGCTCGGTAAGAATAACGCAATTTCTCTTTGTATAAAAAAAGGTTTTTGGTCAGGTTCAAAGCGAACTGTTCAATAACATTAATTTATTTGTGGTGACATATTCTTCATCATAAGATTCAAAATGTTGTGTGGAAGTTTGCATCATTGAGCATATTATTATTTATTTGACTTTAAGATGGCGCCTCAAAAGTGACTGTCTTTACAATAGCTTCTATATTTTGTTTTTCTACTTCTACGTTGCAGTGAATTGGGAATGTATCCGTCGTAAGACAAAACAAATATATCTCATCTCATTAAACGTAATTTGAAAACTCCAGAAAGACATGGAGTCATTGAAACTCATGTAGCTTATTGTACTGGAAAAAAAATAATTAAAAGGTTGTTGTTTTTTTTCTGAGGTTACAGATGATCTTAGCTGATTGGTTCACTTGACTGTCGGTTTTCCCACAGAACAAAAATTGGGACTGTTTCGACTTCCGAGCATGAAAATAAGTTACAGCTACAAAGCAAGGTAACATAATAATAATAATAATAATAATAATAATAATACATTTAATTTCAAGCGCCTTTCAAAACACTCAAGGACACTTCACAATAAAAACAATAAAACAAAGCACATAACAATAAAACCACAAGTAAAATGATGAATAATAAAATAGCAGATTGAACTAGACATTGAAAGCAATTTTAAGCAGATGGATTTTGAGGTGGGACTTGAAGGAGGAAGGAGTCAATATTACAGATGTTGGGTGGAAGTGAATTCCAGAGTTTGGCAGAGCGGCTGAAAGCTCTGTATCCCATCGTGGTGAGACGGGCAGAGGGCACATAGAGGTGAAGGGAGGATGAGGATCTGAGGGACTGAGAGGGAATGGAGATTTGAAGCAGGTCAGAAAGATAGGGAGTGGCAAGGTTATGAATGGCTTTGAATGTAAACAGAAGTATTTTGAATTCGATTCGATGTTTAACAGGAAGCCAGTGGAGCTGCTGGAGGACTGGGGTGATGCGAGGGACGGAGACGGTTAATGTTACGGAGGTGGAAATAAGCAGACCGAGTTATGTTATTTATATGGGAGTGAAAAGATGGTGAGCTATCGAGGATTACACCCAGGCTCTTGACCTGAAGGGAGGGAGACACGGTTGAACTGTCAATGGTGAGAGAGGAACTGTTAGAAACTGAAGTTCAGTTTTTTCACCGTTAAGCTTGAGAAAGTTATGGGAATTAATTTCTGAGAGGCAGGATTTAATTTCTGAGAGGCAAAGTGAGAGGGATGAAGGTGGAAGAAAGGCATCGAGTTTGCTGGAGAGGTAGAGTTGGGTGTCATCCGCGAAGCAGTGAAAGTGAATGCCAAACTTACGGAAAATATTGCCAAGAGGAAGTAGGTAGATAATAAAGAGAAGTGGCCCCAGGACAGACCCTTGAGGCACACCAAAGGACACAGGAGAGGACCGTGAGGTGAATGAGTTGATTTGGATAAATTGTGAGCGATCAGAGAGATAGGAGTGAAACCAGCGAAGTGGGGTGTGCGTGATGCCTAGGGTGGAAAATCCGGCAACGGCTGCCATGAAAAGATCATACGTGATTTTTATGAGAGCCGATTCAGTACTGTGGGACGCAACTGTTTTTTCAAGGATTTTGGCGATGAATGGAAGGTGGGAAATTGGATGTAGGTTATTGAAATTGTTTGGATCTGAGCCAGTTTTTTTCCGGATTGGAGTAACAGCTGCGGTTTTGAGTCGGATAGGAACAATTGCAGTTGATAATGAGGAGTGAATAATGGTTGAAATAAATGAGAGAAGAGAGGGTAGGCAGGACTTGATAAGGATAGTAGGGAAGGGGTCGAGTTGACAGGAGGAATTCTTGGATTTGGTGATAATGTCTGAGATTATAGAGGGTTGGGGGAGTTCAAAAGTAGTTGGGAAGGAGTAGAAAGGCTGGGAGAGGGGGGTAGGACAGAGGACCCGAGGTGCTGATGGATTTTGTTGATCTTCTCGCTAAAAAACATAAGCAGAGCGTTGCATGTATCAGAGGAATAAAAGTGTGAGGGGAGAGAGATAAGAGGTTGTATGATTTTGTGATAGAGGGAAAAGAGGACCCGTGTGTTTCCAGGATTAGAGTCAATGAGTCCAGAGTAATATTGTGATTTGGTGCGTGAGATTGAGTCCTTGTGATGGGTGAGGTGAGCTGAGTGCATGTCCTTGTGAGAAGTGAGTATTGTAAGTATGGCTGGCCTAGCTCTGTATAAAAGGGTTCTGATTCGCCTTCTTTTCCCACAAGCAATCCAAATTGAGCAATGGCAGACTCAAAGATTGCAATTTTGAAATTAGGACAAATCAACTGCTCATAATTTCTCACATCCCTTCATGTGTACATATCTTGATTTGTCAAAAACGACCTTGAATATTCCATGAAAAATGTGTCCAACTTTTTTTCAGCATCTCATGTTCTGCCTTTCTGATTGAGCGGCTCTTCATCATTAATCCAAGCACAGAAGAAAAAAGCATGCTGTGACTTTACAAAAAGGAATGTAATTATTTTAATAGCTGTAATTATGGAGAACAAAGGATGCAGATTACAAAAGTGCACCTCCCAGTAGCATACAAACATTTGCACCCACACACTGCTATGGTGCGAGCACACCGCACACACATTAAGTTCCTCATTTTTTTCCTATTGACTTGATCTTGCCGTTCTCTCCTCCCAAACAGAGTCAATCTCTGTTTCTTTTCATGCAAACTGACAAGTGCACATTCTTCAGAAAATCATTGAATACATACAGCGAAATTTTATACATTGAGACCTCGGCTTACGAACTTAATTGGTTCCCACACAGTGTGTAAGGCGAAAGAAAAGTGTGTATTCCCCCCCAAAAAATTCCCATACTAAAAAAACACCCGTGGTGGGTGTGTAGCGCGAAAAGTAGTGTTTATTTTAGGTTTAATCTTCATAAATTTGATGTTCGTAAACCGAAAATTTCGTAAAGCAAGGTGTTTGTAAACCGAGGTCTCATTGTATTTGCATACGAAACATCCCAATAGTTCAGATGTTGTTAAAAAAAGATTAATTGGATGTGTATACATGTTACAATTCAGTGAACATATTACAATTTCCAGGAGATTGTACTAAAGTGCCACAGAAACTAGCCATTAAAATGGTCAGCTCACCACAGCACGTTTTGTCTGTTTGATTGTTTGTTGGTATTTTATTTTATTTTATTTTCCATCCATCCAATTTCCAGACCCCTTTCTCCTCATTAGGGTCGTGGGGGTGCTGGAGCCTATCCCATCCTTCTTCGGGCACTCGGCGGGGGGCACCCTGAATTGGTTGCCAGCCAATCGCAGGGCACACAGAGACAAACAACCAGTCACTCTCATACTTACACCTGAGGACAATTTAGAGTGTTCAATCAGCCTGCCATGCATGTTTTTGGAATGTGGGAGGAAACCGGAGGACCCGGAGAAAACCCACGCCGGCAAGGGGACAACATGCAAACTCCACACAGGCAGGCCCGACCGGGTCTTGAACTCACGACCTCTGCACTGTGAAGCCGGTGTGCTCACCACTCGATCACTGTGCCGCCTTTTTTATTTAATTTTATTTATTTTATTTTTTACCTTCTGTTCTCTTATCAGACACT
This sequence comes from Hippocampus bargibanti, assembly GCF_051943395.1. Classification (NCBI taxonomy): domain Eukaryota; kingdom Metazoa; phylum Chordata; class Actinopteri; order Syngnathiformes; family Syngnathidae; genus Hippocampus; species Hippocampus bargibanti. The sequence continues at coordinate 12,729,824 of NC_142747.1, forward strand.
TTTCTTAACAAACCACTCCTTGGGAAAAGAACACTTTAAATATGCCAGAATATTCTGTACATATTTATGCATTAATTGGACTCAGACAGAGAATGCAAACAAGCACCCTCTCACACTGTCAACCTCTCACTCGTACAAAAGATGTGATCTGCCCTGACTCACTTTCAATCATTTAGTGCCGTGTGGCTCTACTGTCAGCCCATATCTGTAAACAGGAGTGAACTCTGCAAGCACTGGAGAGTCCTAGAAAAAGTAATTGTCTTTCCCAAGCACAAAAGACAGACCAGCGATTAGATTTGCTGGGTCAGGCTGCCGAACCGATTGTGGCCAAAAAATCAATTAATCCATCAACAAATACTATGCTACAAACACCCGGGGTGTTGTGATGATTGTCTCATTTCAGTGAGGCGGTTTACCTAATTGAGTTCTTTTGGGGTTATTGATCTATTCCTCTATTGTATTCCTGCTGCCTATAATTCATTCAATAACTACAATACAGGAAAACACATTGGATCATTTCAGGAGTTTCTAGGAACAGTTGAGAAGAAATTTCAAGAATTGGCTTCTGATGCACTTTCACCAGGCAGAAATAGCTTTGCAGATTGCTATTGGTACGATGAATATAAATGGTACTATGAATGAAATCTTTCCAGTTATTGATGAATCATTTGGGTCTCTGATTGTGGCTGAGACATGCAAAACGAGTTTGTATTAAACATGAAGCGTCTCACACAGACAGGTGCGCACTACAGCGATCAGCAGAGTGATGACTGCCTGGCAGAGAAATGTGAACCTGTTCACGCATCAGAAGCATTCGTTCGACCTCCATGTCGTGTGCTCTGCACAGCTGCTCGCTACCTGATGCGCTTCAATGCTATGCCAACTAATCCCCAGTAGAAGGATTTGTCACTTGAATGCTGCAATGTAGGGAGTTTCTAATAGCATTGTCTGGATCCTTGTCCTCGCCATGGAACGTATGCATAGCTTACGAAAGCAAGCGCATCATGACGTGGAACGGAAGGATAGAGTTGGCAATGCGCCCGTTATGCTGTGAGGGTAAACGAACATCCTGTTGCTTTGATCGTGTTTATTATTCAACGTATGAGCACCGTAATCAGTATGCAGGTATTTATTTTGTTATTTTAAGTCAAAGATCAGTTGAGTTGTAAAATGTTGAAAATGCACTTAGTTGTCAGACCTTAAAATAGTTGGTTTGGGGGGTCAGTTTTACAGAAAGTCAGAAGGTTATGTGTAATAATAGTAAAATGGGATCCGATAATAATGTTTCACTTGGTCGAGCAGAATGCGGCTTATATGATTGCACCACTGTGCACATGACGCATCACATAATAAAACGAAGGGGCTTACAGGGCCATTTGGGATGAAAGATAATGTGCCATATTGCCAGCTGCACTAGACCAAGGTTGTGCGCTTTCACTTTGTATGCAAACCACCCACGAGTGTGGTTGAGAACATTGCAATGCCACTGGTCAACACCGCGGCCCATTTCATGTGTTCGTTGCTCTCCTACTGACTGGCACAAAACATAGGCTTTGATTCGAACAAAAATAACGGGGTGCTTGTTTCGGGAACCTTTTTGACTAAGAGAGCCATCAAAGTAAAATATTTAGAAATGTTTTTCAGTGAGAGCCACACGCACGCACGCGCGCACATACAAACGCTCGACTGCGCGCGCGCACACACACGCGCGCACACGCGTGGCCACTTTTCAACAAAATATCAGAATGTATTATTTAAAATAACTTTGTGATAGTACTCACCGTTAACATGAATGGTTTCTGTTCCTCGTGATTGGTAAAAATCCAGGCAAACGATCGGAATGAAATTCAATTTGCCGGTCCAGAGGCGAAGTTACTGCTAGCTAGCCTGCACACGGCTCATAAGCTTCCACACTTGCTATCTGAAATCTACTTCTCGCAGAAGTATGTTGATGCTAACGTTACCATGGGGCTTGTTAAAATGTCACTGACTTTCGACTGTTTCATTGCAAATTAGAATCAGAACATTTTCTCTCCTCTAATGCTCCGGTGCATTCACGCTGAAGTACACTAGTTGGGCTCATTTAAAGAGGCGTTTACCTGTTTCAACATGACAGCCACTATCATCCAATCAAAATGGCGCTTTCGGCCATTCTCGGTCAGTGTCATCCAATCAAAATTGCGCTTTCCGCCAACGACAGCCCCAACGGGAAATGAACGGCGAAATAAAACGACAATATGTATTTAGTTTTATCGGCGAGCCATATGCAATCATATGCAATAGCAGTTGGCAAGGAGTAGAAAGGTTGGAAGGGGGGGGGGGGGCAGAGGAGCCGAGGTGCTGATGGATTTTGTTGACAGGTATCAGAGGAATCAAAGTGTGGGGGTAGAAAGATAGGTGGTTGTATGATTTTGTTATAGAGGGAAAATAGGACCCGTGTGTTTCCAGAATTTGAGTCAATGAGTCCAGAGTAGTATTGCGATTTTGGGCATGAGAGAGAGTCCTTGTAAAGGGTGAGGTGAGCTGTGTACATGTCCTTGTGAGTAGTGAAACCGGTCTTCCTGTAAAGTCTTTCCAGTTGCTGAGTTTTAGTCTTGATAGAGCGGAGATGGGCGGTGATCCAGGGGGCGGACCAGGTGAATTGCACAGACCAGGACTTTACAGGTGCAAGGGCGTTGAGGGTGTTCGTGAGCTCCGCATTGTACCGAGAAACAAGTTCAACAGGGGAGGATTTGTAGTCCGGGGTCAGGGTGGCAATCATCTCGCCGAAGGTGGCAGTGTTGATGTCCTTGATGTTGCACGACGTGATGATGCGGGGTGACTTGGGGAGAGAGAGGGTGATCGACACGTTGAATGAAACCAGGAAATCGGCCGTTATAGGAAGTTTATTTGCTGTGCAATTCGTTGGGGAGAGACCAGAAATGCAAATGAGGTCCAGGGTGTGGCATTTTATGTGGGTGGGGAAATCCAAGAATTGATGCAGACCAAAGCTGTCAAGTGAGGAAGTGAAGTCTTTGGTGAGGGGAAGAGTGGAATTGTCCATGTGAATGTTGAAGTCCCCGAGAATAATTACATTTGGTGACAGAGCGGAGAGGTGTGTGAGGACATCAGAGAATTATTTTAGAAAGTCACAATGTGGTTTCGGATGTATCATTTTATCTATGGTTTTATTGTTGTGTGCTTTTTTTATTATTGTAAAGTGTCCTTGATTGTTTTGAAAGGCACTTGAAATGAAATGTATTATTATTGTTATTAGCTAGCCATTTTTTGTGGAGCTATATCAAGTGGCTGACCAGAGTGAACACCAACAGCTGTTATCCTCATATGCTCAAAGGCTGCCATTTTTGTCCTAGTGCCAATTAATCATGTTTTTTTTCCTCATTATACGCCAGCAGTACAACGCATGCAAGAGCACCAATGGTAGATTTCAAACCACAATGACCAAAGAGCTAAACGACCTGATCAGGACAAGCAGCTGGGTTCAGGCAAATACAGCAACATACTTGTTTCTTGTCCAAAAGAGGGAATTTGTGAATGTGGTTGCTCACATTGACTTTATTCTTTTCTAATACACCAGCACAACGGTTGTGGAGGGTCAAGCCACATGCAACACCCAACTTTGAGTTTGTCTGTAAAAAAAGTATACTGTCTCATTTCAATAAATTGCAACCTTAGTAGATACTATATGTATTGTTAAATTGTGCAAGTATACATTTGTTAAAGAAAATATTTAGCATTCACTAATATTTTGACTGAACTCACAGTTGTATGTGTTTATTTATTCATTTATTTTATTTGTTTTGTTTTTTGTTTTGTATTTTTATTTTTTGCATTTTTTTACAAAACACGAATTCACTGTAACTGTTTCAAGTTAGGGCTCCCAAATATATAGATATATATCTATACTATGTGTCTATCTATGTATATACACATATTGTATACCCTATAAAGCTGTAGATTTGTATCAAGTACTAATCGTCATGGGCCTCTTTTTTCCATGATGCAGAAAATTAGAACATTTGATAATATTCGGACCATTTTTGTGATTTTTGCTAGTCTGTTTTTGGGAAAAATAGTTGCTGGCTAGATAAAAAAAAATACATAAATAAATACAGTGAAACTGTTCTAAATTTGTAACAATTCAAAAATGTTCTTGTTGCTGATTGCTACGTACCTCACGTGTACAATAATTCGCATCTAGACGCATGCATGTGAAATCAAAGCACATGTTTTAAAATAAAAGCCAGCATATTTTAGACTTTACTTTGACTTCATGGTCACTGTGAGAATATGGGCATGTTAGATGTGGCCCCAGGGCCATATTTGCATAGTCAGTTTTAGAGTAATGCAGAAAAAAAGCACATTTTACAGTGAAAGACTCATCCGGCACATTTCATGCATTTTAATTTTCTCTGCTTGGTGGATAATGTTGTTTCATAAAGACGGAAAAAATGAATTTCATCATACATTCATCATACAGAGCGTTAGCTCGAAATACCGCCCATCAGTGCTCTTTATAGACATTCATACTTTCCTTCTTTACATCCCGGCCATTTTATTTTCACCAAGGGTAATCGTATCTCCTCGTTCATGTGAGACATATTTGTGGGACTGGGGGAAAAAAAGGAAATCTGAGATTATAGTTTTTAAATACAATACAGTGGTTTACGAACGTTACATTTATGAAAATTTTACCTTGACATACGAACTATTTTTGGGGATACACACAGAGCTGCCACAATGAGTGAGTGATGTGTCGTTCGTGAACGAGCCCGTTCTCCAAACAAGGAAATGGCAGCGGACTTTTTTTTTTTGTCCTCTATTCCCCGACCCCAGTCGTTGGTTAAAGCCACGTGATTGGTCAAGAACGCGGCAGTGGGGGATGGGGTTACAGACAGAGAGAGAGTGAGGCCATTCTCCAAAAAACAAAATGGTGTCCTTGGTTAAAGCCATGTGATTGGTCAAGAACCCTGCAGTGTGTGTGGGGGGGAGGGGATTAATCATTAAAGAGACAGGCGCATACTCACACGAAAGGGAGAGGAATGACCTTCAAAAAAAAAAATGAAAAATGAAAAAAAACAAGTATGTGATAAGAGAAATGGTGAAGAAAATGGATAGAAAACAGTGACATCTGTACAATTGATGCAAAAAGCTGTCAACCCAGCTAAACAGATCACAATTGACGAACGAGATACAATTATCACAGAGAAAGCACCTACAAGGGATCATTCTTCAAGATGGTGAAAAAAGCCTATGTTCCTCATCAAGTATTTAATGCTGAGGAAACCAGACACTCCATTCCATCAAGCCATGAACGACCATCACAAAGGTAAATAAAATGACTTTATTGTACAGTACAGTTTATTTCTTTAATCATAATATTATAGCACATTTATTATACATAAAATAAGGTATATTTTGTGTAGTTTTAAGGCTTAGAAAATTAGAAAGTCGAAAACTATGTTTTATGGGGACCTGGTAACGGATTATTCTCATTTTAATGGTTTCCTATGGGAAATTAATTTTTGGGATACACACTTTTCGCCTTACACACTCTGTCTGGGAACCAATTAAGTTCGTAAGCCAAGGTCCCACTGTATATAATTTTCAGTGGATCTGCTTATAACGTAACAATGTAACAATGATAGAAAGATGTTTTGTGCTCTATTTGAAGTACGGTCAAATAAATTTCACGTCTACCGCCAATGTTGCAGAAATTACGGCAGATAGAGTGTTTACAGGTCTATTACAATTATTATACACTATGTCAATCAATCATGCAACTAATTACTCACTTGCAGTCTTTGGCATTCGACTCAGCATGATTCCGACTTGAACTTGGTTTTACTCCCTGGTCCTTTCTACTATATTTGTCTTTGTTTTATTTCCTGTATATGATGGATGTCCATGTTAAGCGGTTTGGTACAGCTTCAGCTCTTGTTAAATCACTGTATATCAATAAATCAATATGTATTTTATTGGATTGGATTGTAAATATTGATTCAAACCAATTTTTACTAATTTTGGAACCTGTTGAGTTTACCTGAATATTGCAGAATTGATTTGGACGATTTCAGTCAGCATTTTCTTTTATTTTTTTTTAAATCGTCTGTGCCTGTCCGTCAGGGCCTAATTCAAATTCTAAAGGCAACGTATGAGTATGTAAAGTTCCCGCCAAAAAGTTTGCAACTTATTCTAGCGAGGCCCTTGACTCTCTGGGGGAACGTGTGACAGAGCTTTGCGTGGTCAAAGTACTGTTAGTGAGAAGCAATTCTTTGCTGTCAGCAGTCTCGTTGTGTAGTTGTAAGTGTGTGACAGGGGAAGAGAGGAGTCCTTGAATCTACTGACAATTTAACTGACAGCAGAGTCTCCAGGCTGCACAAAGGCATTACAAATCTATTACACATTCAGTCGGTCTGAGACTAAATAGTAAAACTGTTGTTGGATGGAAGATCATTTTAAGGCCTCCTAATTGTGAGAATCATTCTGTTTTAATTCAGAAGCTAGCATGCTTTCAATGTGTACGTTGAGAACTTTCTTGGTCAATATGAGTTGTACTTCGCCCAAAATCCGAGGTCTGGTCTGTTTATATGTCACAATTACAATCAGTTTATATTCTCCTGTGTGGCTCATCATGTAAATAACCTTCATCAGTTGTGGTTTACTTAGGTGCAGACTTCCCAGACACATTTTGTTTGTTTTTATCTTTTTGGGACTGCCAGTTCAGTCACAGTTATTTTATGTCTTTTTTAGTCTAATGATGATGCGGTCCACTCATTCATTGCAGATTTCGTGAAAAGACTTTTGAAGTCTTAGGGGAGCTTTCGGGTAGACAAAGAGATTTGAGATAAGAAATAATACATGGCAGAGATTGTCTGTAATCTATCCGTGACATATTCATTGACTGATTTTGTGTGGCGGTCTGTGTGTGCTCAGACAAGATATCTGCTTAGGACTTTCATCATCTCCGTCACATACATCAGTGTCTTCCCGGAGCAAATGTCCAAGGTTATGAACATAAGAGCAAAGACATAATGAGGCTCATGATCGGAATTAGTTTGAAGAAGATAAATTGTGGATGTAATATTAAATTGTAAATTGTGTCAGAAGTGTCAAAAATCTAAGGAAACATCATTCATCTTAATGGATACCAGCAAACATATTTTCAGATCACATGATCGGCCTTTGGTCATCTGAGATGAAAATAAAATTTTTCATCTCAATTTTTCTGTCAAATTTAATGTCTTCATTTCAAAAGAAGATAAGGTAGTTCGGCAAATATTTGGAACTTTGTAAAGTGTGTTTATGATTTCCAGTGTGTAGCCCCTTTAAGGGCAAGATCTGCCCTTAACTTGGCACTTGGCACCGTGCAATTGTCCACCATTGCTCATGTCACTATTGCAGCTTACCTTTGGGAAAAATATTCTCATTTCTCCCCTACTGTTAGAAACTTGTTTTCATCCTGCTGTGACAGGCTTCCCGTTGTCCTTGACTATGGCTAGAGGCTCTGAGTGCAAGCTGCATGTCTTCATAGTGATAATTTTTATGCCAGCCCACGAAGTCACCTCTAGCTAAGTATCGGTGTGCTTTGAATACCGGAAATTCATTGTGCTGTATCATGCATCTCATGGTGACTTGCTGTCATTGTGCAACAGTGTTGTGTTGTGACAGTTAACACACTGAAATGCAACAAACTAAAGGGGCTTACTTGTAGCTAGAGGACTGTACACTCTGTTTGATGGACCTCATACTGTTGATATGAGAGTGTATCTCGTACGTTATCGCTTCAGGGATGCTTCAGTTGAGGGAACCTTGCAGAGAAAACACTCCCTACTAAATCACATAGATGGACAAGGTTACCAAAACATGTAAAAGGGTATACACAGCAATACTCACACCCAGACACACGCACGCACACGCACATACGCACACGTACGCGCACACACACACACACACACACTTTATCTATCTATCTATCTATCTATCTATCTATCTATCTATCTATCTATCTATCTATCTATCTATCTATCTATCTATCTATCTATCTATCTATCTATCTATCTATCTATCTATCGATTGACGCACTTAGATCGATCAATAGATCTTTCGATCGATCTATCGATAGATTGATCGATTTATCGATGTTTCGATCGATCCATCTATCTATCCATCTACCTATCCATCTATCTATCTATCTATCATCCATCCATCCATCCATCCATCCATCCATCCATCTATCTATCGATCGATGGATCGATCTATCTATCCATCTATCCATCCATCGATTGATGACCAATGTCACAAAATTTAACCTCCATCTTTTGCCCGTCAATGCAGTGCAAAACATGGCCAGCACATCATTGGTATTTTCAACTTGGCTGTTTTTAGATTAAAAAGTAATGTTTCATGTGACAGCTTTTTGATCATTGGGTGACAAATTGTTGCTTTGAAGGAATGAATAACAAGGGCAAGGATCTATCGATCAATCCATCTATCCATCTATCGATCGATCCATCTATCTATCCATCTATCCATCCATCGATTGATGACCAATGTCACAAAATTTAACCTCCATCTTTTGCCCGTCAATGCAGTGCAAAACATGGACAGCACATCATTGGTATTTTCAACTTGGCTGTTTTTAGATTAAAAAGTAATGTTTCATGTGACCACTTTTTGATCATTGGGTGACAAATTGTTGCTTTGAAGGAATGAATAACAAGGGCAACAAAGGTCACCAGTACAATTTCCAATGAAACAGCAAAGCGTTTCAGATATACTTGTGCTTCCTATTTGGGAGGAAGAAACAAATCACACTCAACATAAAATGTATTTACCATATGTTATGGTGTATGAGGCACTCCCAAAACCCTTTGTTTTCTTCAAAAGATGACGCTGCGCCTTATACACAGGGTCGCCTTATATGTGAAGTAATATTGATCCACAACAGGTCACCCGATAACTGTCAGCAGTCACCGATTTCATAGAAGAAGTAGTGCGTAACCCCAGCCTCTTCTGTAGCGCCTTAAAATGTGGTGTGCCTTATAGTTAGAAACCTTTATATAATTATACAGTAAAGTCTCGTTATATCGATATCGGATATATTGATACTATTTCTATGCACGCACGGAGAAAATTACATGCAAACAGGGTCGGCTATATCGATAGTCCCGGTTATATCGATATTTTTTCGGACTCCCTTGAATATCGATATAACGAGACTTTACTGTATATTATATTCGGAAAACATTTTGCATTCATCGAAGGTGCGCCTTATAGTCCAATGCGCCTGAAATACAAAGTTTGAAAATACAGCATTCATTGGGGGTGTGCCTTATAGACCGGAAAATATGCTATATGGTACAAGTTGGCATTTCATGGCGTACTGATTAATATTTTTTGGGAGTAATGACTTCGCTATGACATCAATCAGTACTTATTACAATACATTACATCAATAATTATTATTGGAGACCTTGTCGCTGTCATGATCTGGTTGGCGACCAACGGGTGTCGCTGTCGGCCCCGCCTGCAGCTGCACAGGTGCTGGTGGTCCCGATCAGTGACAGTTAAAAGGACTCCCGGCACGACCATTCGATGTCGGGTCATTGTTGTATGCTTTGTATTCAATTGTATGCATTGTATGCTGTGCATGTGTTTGTTTCACCTTGGCCATCTGGGGTGCCACTCTGCGCCTGGCAGTGCGACATCCGCGTTGAGCCATGCGTCGTCACGTGAACATGCGAGATGGATCGCACTCACGCCCACGACGATCCATGCCGTGTCCACGTCCACTTCAGGCCGAGTCTCGTTCCCATCAGGCCGCTGCCCATCAACCTCCTGCTCGCTCCTGCCTGCTTTTTGGGATCCACAACCGCCATCACCACCTTGCAAACCGTGACAGAATGACCCGACCAACCATCGGATCCCGCAGGTACAACGGACCGATCTCATTTCCACCCTGTGCTTGGCAGTCAACGTCCATGTCGAGCCGAAGCTTCGTGCCGTGATTGTGTGAAAAGGTTCACACTCACGTCCACGACAATCAGTGCCGCTTGCATGTCCACGTCAGGGCGATACCTCCTTCCAGGTGGCCGTCCAGGGTGACACTGGGTGTCTGGCAGTGTACGCCCACATCCAGCCTCGCTATCGTCGTGCATGTTGAATTGAGTCGCATCCACGACGAGCCGTGCAACGTCCGCGTCCACGTCAGTCCGAGACCCCACTCACCGCTGGATCCTGGAGGTGCTATGGACTGGTTCTCGTTTCCCAGGTGCCTGGCAGTTCGCGTCCACGTTATCCCACGCCGCGTCGAGTTTGAATTGAGTCACTCGACAAGCCGTAACGTCCACGCCATCGTCCGGTCGAGACCCGTTCCCATACGGGGTTCCACTATGCGCCTGGCAGTGCAACGTCCACGTCGCGCCATGCGTCGTCACGTGATCGTGCGAGAAGGGTCGCACACACGTCTACGACGATCCATGCCGCATCTTCGTCCACGCCAGGCTGAGTCCCGTTCCCGTCAGGCCGCCGCCCATCATATGCTGGAGAGGCAACGGTTGCCGTCTCCACCATCGTTTCCTGGCGAGTGTGTGTGTGTGTGTGTGTGTGTGTGTGTGTGTGTGCGTGTGTGTGTGTGTGTGTGTGTGTGTGTGTGTGTGTGTGTGTGTGTGTGTGTGTGTGTGTGTGTGTGTGTGTGTGTGTGTGTGTGTGCATCTGTGTGTGCGTGTGTGCGTGCGCGCATGTGTGTGCATGTGCGTGTGTGTGCGTGTGTGTGTGTGTAGTGATGGACCACCGTACCCTGCAGCCTTACTTAATATGATAGTCTCATCCTCATGCAGTGAACTTTGATCACATCTCTCTCTCTCTCTGTTTCTCCTCGTGGACCGTCTGAAGTCTCATCTCAGTGTGGTCCCAGCCTCTCATCGTTCAACATTGTCCACTAGTTCACCTAAAGGTGTCCTGTGCTTCCTGTCAAAGAGAACTTGAGCATCTTATACCACGAATAAAAATAAATGAATAAAATACACGGCAGAATGGGGTTCCAAAAGCCCTGATACTTTCATTGGGGGATTTGCTATGGTGGAGTGAAAGCTGTGTGTAATCAGTCAAAGCCTGGTGGGGTTCTGCGAGACCTCAACAAATGTTGAGGTATCAACTGTGTGAGTTAATGTTTTTTTTTTTTTTTTGGGGGGGGGGGGGGGCGCGACTATGTTTAATTAAAAAATCCATGATTCTTTGAAGCATGGGGACAAATGTCTGCATCTACTAATTGAATCATTAACATCACCAAAGAGAATTATTTCAATTAATTTGCTTAAAATTCTATTTAATAGTCAATAAAACCTCAGACTGTTTCATGTGTGTACAATAGTCTTAAAAAATCTAATTAAGCCCGAATAATGTTCTTTGTCAATAATTATACTCCAATGTAGAAGCTAATGTGATTTATGTGCTTGGAACTTTGCAGGCATGGACAACATTCAGATTTGCGTGAGAAATCTCATTATTAGATGACACTGTGTTCACAGCCAAGGATTGTGTTGTGTTATTTTATGAATAGTTTGGCTTCTAAAGCTCAGCTTTGACTTTCATCCCTATCAACGTTCTTTTGGTTATTTATTTATTCTTTGAGATTCCTAACCAGGTGATCACACTGACTTGAACATATTGCTTTTATATTCTGTTTGGTTTTCTAAGATCTTACATATTGGGTTTTCCAGCAAGGACTGAAGCATTTAAGAAGACGCGAGTGTGGTTCAGTGGATTGAACTTCGTAAGGAGAGAAAATTGAATCTGACTATTCAGGCAAGTCACATCTGGGGGCAAGCGGTGGAAGGTAAACCGTTTTCTTCTCCAGAAATATTTTGTGCACAGGCTGTGTGATTGATTAATAACGAGGAGCCCAAGATGCACAGATTCCATTCCTTCTGTAAAATGAATCACACAATTTTATCCCCCCAAAATTGTCATTGCCATTATTTTTAAGACAGACCATTGTTCTGTGCACCGGCAAGTGCATCCGTTGTCAATTATGTTATCTCTTCTGCATGAAATACAGTATACGTTCAATTTGATATGCTGCATTTAACTCTTCATCACCTTTCACTGCCAGATGTGTTACATTTTATAAATATTGTGCACCACTGCACAGGTGTACCTAAATATTGACACACTTGAAATATCGGTTCCGGCCCTTAACTGCTTTTTACGAGTTCCTTTTTACAAGATCTGAGCATGTTTTAAACGGCTGCTTGCAACCCACACTTGGACAACTCAATTAACATGATAAGCCTTTTGCTGGGTGGGAGTGATCCTCGTGAATTACGGTACATGGAAAAGCTAGCTAACTTTGTCAGCATGTTTCCTGCCATACTATGATTCCGGAAAGAACACGTCTCCAGGCTATTTGCTCCATAATTCCCTGAGATGCTTCTGCTCACAAATTCCAACTCATCCTTAAAAAAAGGTCTGGATTGTCATCACCTTTTTTATTGTTGTCTCACAACCCAGAAACAATTGAAAAGTTCACAACCACAAGACTCAAGTGCATTTCAATCATTTTTGGAGAGAAAGGAGCACGCAGTATATGCAAAATAAACACATGAGCGCTTGCGACAGAGAAAATGTGTGCAACATCAATGCTTCCGGGAGAATGATGAATGAAATGTTGAGACTGGCATGTTGGTCTTGTTGCATCTCGGTGACAGAGAGTCAACATCAGCTTGCTTTCCTCCGGGCATTCTTCCAGAGTGACAGTTCTCCAACCACTGTGTACACTCTAGCATGTTTACAAATGCATGAACATAAATATGACTTCCCTGTTGAGGGTTGCTGCAGAGGAAGCATTCTGCTCGGATTTGCAGCATCATTTTTTAGACATACAGGACATACATTTACAGTGAGACCTCGGCTTCCGAACACCTTACCTTACGAATTTTTCGCTTTACGAACGTCAAATTTATGAAAATTAAACCTTGGAATACGCACTACGTTTCGCGATTCACACCCACCAGGATTGGCTGAGTGATCTTCGGATCTGCCGGAGTGATCTTCGGATCTTCGGCGGAAGCACACGACCGAACAACGCTCCAGCCGACGCACCTTTCCACACCCCCTATCTCTGAATTCACACGTCGATCGCCTCCGAGGAGCTTTTTGCAGATAATTTTACTATTACGAAATGAATGCAAGATGATCCCCTAATAATCACCGTCGAGGAAGAGAAGGAGATCATTGAGAAACACGAACAACGTTTGCGTTTGTGGCATCACATGTGCACACCGCGGCTGTCGTGAATCTTAGCCTGACACATCTCTCACGCTGTGTATCACTTCCCTGAGAGTAACTTTCTACGACCATCCTTCGTCTAAAAGCTTTACACAAAGGCGTTATTTAGTCGATGCTTCCACGTGACTAATGACACCGAAATTGTCACGTGCGAATTGACAGCTGGGGCGGGGCCGCCGCTCGCGACCTCCGCCAGCCGAAGAAGACACTTGAATTTCATTTCATTTCAACGAGTCGCTGTCACCTCACCAGTGACATGATTATGACGTCTCGCTCCTGGCAACTTGTGCTGGCAAGTTCAAGAGTTTGCTTTACCCGAGGTGATTGTTAGCCGCGATCGCGTAAGTTTGGTGCTTTCCGGGATCGCGAATGTGCTGGACGGATCGCCCCGCCCGCCTTCTTTTGTCGCGTTTTATTCCGCGTCCGTGGAATCATCGGACTCGCGCCTCTTGTTGTAATAAAATCTCTGCCAACACCTACGGGACTCGAAGTGGATGCAGATGACATCAAGGAGCTTGTTGCTGATGATAATGAGGTCCTCAACACACAGGATTTGATTTGCCTTCAAGAGGACAAGCAGAAGCAGGCCATTCAGGAGTTGATGTGCAGGCTTTTATTGAACAGTTCCATCCAGAAAAGGCTATGAGAATCATCAACATGATGAATGATAATGTGATGCCTCAGTTTTGTAAGATCTTACAAGCAACAGGTGTCAATTAAGAGCCATCAACGACCATCCAAATGTAAATAAAGTGACTTTATTATATAGTGCAGAGTATTTCTTTCATTACAATAGTACATTTATTATACATAAAATAAGGTATGTTGTGTGTAATTTTAAGGGTTATTTAGTTGAAAATTATATTTTATGGAGACCTGGGAACGGATTATTCTCATTTTAATGGTTTCCTATGGGAAAAAAAATAGGGATACACACTTTTCGCCTTACACACTCTGTCTGGGAACCAATTAAGTTCGTAAGCCAAGGTGTCACTGTACTTATATGGCGTAATGGTGGTGAACTGGTTAATTTCATTTATTTTTTCTCAATTGCATATATTTTCACATGCAAACACTTTTCCCATCCGCTAAATTGGTTTCTTCACTTTGGCTTCTAATTTCTGAACACCAACATCATAATTTAACTTTCCTACTCCAATGGTGAAAGACATTTAGAATTAGATTAGGGAGCATTGATGAATTGTTAATTAGACAGTTGATGGGAAGTAGATGAGTTTCCATTCTCCCCTCTCAACTTTAAATGATTTTCCTGTGCGTGCGTATGCGTGTGCATCTGCGTGTGCCTGTGCGCGTGCGTGTGCTTGCGTGTGTGTGTGTGTGTGTGTGTGTGTGCGTGCGTGCGTGTGTGCGTGTGTGTGTGTGCGCGCGCGTGTGTGCGTGTGTGCGTGTGTGTGTGTGTGTGTGTGTGTGTGTGTGTGTGTGTGTGTGTGTGTGTGTGTGTGTGTGTGTGTGTGTGTGTGTGTATTAGTAGCAAAGAAAGTGAAAGGGAGAGTCAAAATTAAGAATGGGTCATTCACAAATATACAGTGGGCTGATTAAGATTTTTTTAGGCTACCTGGTTGTGTAATTTCACATGTGATATTTCATATTAAGCATCACATGCTCACCTCTATATCCAAAGTTCAGACAATATATGGTCAACCATGCATCTTATTCTCTGCCAAAGCACCATGGCGCATACAAAGTAGATATATAAATATTTTTTTTGTCTCTTCTATTTTTTTTCCACCGATAAGCAGTGACACTTATTTATATGGTAATTCCCCAATGAAACACATCACACAGACTATTTAGGATGTGAATAACATCCATTCTCTGTCCATATGTGAGAGAATGCATATGATTGTATATCAATGTACGCGTGAGTGTGCAGTAGATGTACACTGGATGTTTTAAGTCCATTCATCCATTTTCAATACTCATGATGTCCTGTTACAATGTCATGGGGATCTTAAACCCTAATATCCCACTCTGCCGAACATACTGTTCGTATGTTCGGCGTTCATTGTGAATACACAATGAACGTCTATGATTGTGCATTTTTAGCCATGTGTCGACACAATTCTTTACCAAATAAAGTACATGTAGCCTATTTCGTACGATTCAAGTTTAAAGGTAAATAGTATTCATCAGTCGCAAAAAAATGCTAAAACACTGCAAGTTATTCAGGAGTGAAAACTAAACAAATGAAGTTATTGTCCCTCTGCAGCCATGTAAGGAGGGAGTTGGGAAACATAAAGATGGGCTCAACTTCAACAAGATCCTCAAAGAACATTTTTATGTTCTGCTTCTGGATCATAAAGTTTTTCATCATTTTAAGGATTGTTAACCTCAACGCTCGCATCAATGGCCTGAATGCACGCTGAGCATTGAAAAAGGTTTTAATGACTCCAACAAAAGCTAGATATACAATTATGTTTAATTGTGAAAATTTACATTGTTGTTGGCCTATTTGGGGTGAAAATGTGTCTGCATGTCTAACCATTTGCATTTGAATTACATTGTCAATGTTACATGTATCCAACACTGTATGATTAGATTCGGATTAATGGAGTTCATCTCGGTTTCGTTGTATTCATGACTATTTTTGTGTTGGATCTCGAGGTGTGTTCTTCAATAGGAAGATTCCGAAAACAATATGACGATGCCTGAGGCATGACGCATGCTTGGATAGAGACAAAAGCCACATAATTGTTAAATCCAGATTATACATACCAAAAAGGTGTAAATCAAGATGAAATGAGACAATATGTGAATTGAGACAAAGACTGTCGGAAACGGTATAGAAGCAAGTTTTGTATAGGGATCACCATGCTGCCCTAAACCCACAATAATTTTGATTAGCGACTGTTGAGAGACATGGTGCACAGCATTTAGGGAGGAGAAACTTGTTTGAGAGGCATCATTTTGTATTTCAGACAAGTCTTGAGACTTAATCTTGAGACTAATCACCTCAAAGGAATGGACTGGAAGAAAAGAATGAATAAGACGGTGGGTGATTCTTCTGACAGTGTACGAAATCTCAAAGGATTGGGAGGATTAGGTGAAATGTGATAGGATTTTTTTAAAAGAAAGAAAAAAAATCCATGTAGGATTGTAAAAGATTGCCATCCCTTTTAAACAAAAATCGCCCAGTTTCTCATTTTTGGTGTCTGTCCCTGAGGGCATGCTTAATTTCATGCATGCCTGAAATTAAACGTACTGTGAGTAATTTGTTTTTTGCAATAATTCAGGTGATAACATGATGATTTAAAAATCAATTTGGATTCAAGATGCCATAGGTAGAACTCTAACAGTCAACAATTGTGAAAATAACCAGTGATAGGATCAGTTACATTTTAAACCAGAGGTCGGCATCCCTCGAAGACATGAGTCCATGCAAACATTGCTCCTGGGCAATCAGCATTTGTTAACTTCTATCAAGTCCTGAAATCTCATGTTCTAACAAATTGAATCAGATTAAAGACACATGGACAAGAATATAAGAATTAGCCGCTTGTAACAATTTTGGACAGGGCAAAATAAAAAAGACAATAATAATCAAAAGAAGGGATGGGAGGGGTGCAGGATTTTGAGGCTGAGAAATGAACGAAACTCACTTAGTAATAGTGTTACTCCCCATACATTTTTTCCAAGCTTTCCATTCTAATTAAATGTCAGTAGTAAGTAATGATGTGTTCCAGATTGTAAGTGCATCAGTTCTAAATGGCACATGGGAAAGTGCGTTAATGGTTTGCTGGCACATGCTACTCTAAGATTGATTAGATGGTCAGACCATAGTGATGAGGGCAGCAAACGCAATGTGTAGCTGAAACCATCACACCTTTTAAACCAAAACACAACAAAGATTTTTTTTGGCAGGGTGTGATGCAGCACATATGATTCTTCAATCATATTTTGAGTGATATGTCTCTTTTGAGCCACTTTGGTTGTTGTTGTTTTTTGCAGAGAGATGAACCTCTTAAATTGCTGAACATAAAAAAGAATGAGGGTGGCTTGGGTCAGTAAAGAGGAAGGGAATATTTTTTGACCAATGAACAAAGTCAACACAGTGGAACCGTTCCAATTGCTGCAGTTTATACCGCGGTAGCGCCACTAATATAGCCCAAGATGGTGCTTGTAATGCAAGTGTTAATTTTAACCAATTCACTGCCATCCCCAAATTTATTCGGGAATTTGTTCGAGTTTTGTTTTTCTTATGTGTTGCCGATAAAGCACTGGTTTGACCTCTGGCAATTTTTTTCCCTTCCACGACGGGGAGGTATTTCCCTTTCTTCCATGTTAGCGCTTTGTTCCAGGTTCAGCTGTTGTTAAACCGCTATATAAACCAATACAGTAAAGTCTCGTTATATCGATATTCAAGGGAGTCCGAAAAAATATCGATATAACCGGGACTATCGATATATCCGACCCTGTTTGCATGTAATTTTCTCTGTGCGTGCATAGAAATAGTATCGATATAACCGGGACTATCGATATATCCGATATCGATATAACGAGACTTTACTGTATTTATGTATTGCGTTGTATTTTGGACAGCCACCCTCATTTAAGGCTCATATAACTCCAGACCCATATAATTTAGGAATTAACTCTTTTTTTCCCGATGAAAGAAGAGAGTCTAAGGTTTCTAACGCTGTATTGAATGTTTATGTATTCCTAAATCTCAATATTCTGTGGGTCCTGCAATTTGAGTGAAAATGACAAAAATCCTGGCACTAGAATGGACACATTTTTGCAAATCGTCTGGCAGTGAAGAAAAGTAGTAGTAGTAATAGTAGTAGTAGTAGTAGAAGTGGTTGGTGAGAGTGTAGACAGACAGCATAGGTTGGTGGTGTGTAGGATGACGCTGGCAGTGAGGAAGATGAAGAAACCAAAGGCTGAAGTGACGACAAAATGGTGGAAGTTGATGAAGGAAGAGTGTTGCATGACATTTAGGAAGAGGTCCTTCCAGACTTGCAAACTACAACGAACATAATCAGAGACACAGGTCGGAAAGTACTTGGTGTATCGAGTGGAAGAAAGGTAGATAAGGAGACTTGGTGGTGGAATAAGGAGGTGCAGGAGTGTATACAGAGATAGAGGTTAGCAAAGAAGAAGTGGGACACTGAGAGGACGGACGAGAGTAGACAGCTGTACAAGGAGATGTGGCGCACGGTTAAAGTAAAGGTGGTAAAGGCCAAACAAGAGGCCTATGATGACTTGTATGCTCAGCTGGCCAGCAAGGAAGGCGAGACTGATCTTTACAGGCTGGCTGGCGAGACAAAGATGGTAATGACCTGCAGCAGGTTCAGGTGATTAAGGATAGAGATGGCAATGTATTAACGGGTGCCAATTGAGTGATGGCAAGATGGAAAGAGTACTTTGAAGAATTGATGAATGAGGAAAGCGAGAAGGAACAAAGAGTAGAAGACGTGACTGTTGTGGACCAAGACATAGCAAACATTAGCAAGGATGAAGTGAGGAGGGCGCTGAAGAGGATGAAGGGGGGAAAGGCACTCAGGCCTGATGATTTACCAATCGAGGTATGGAAGTGTCACGGAGAGGTGGCGGTGGTGTTCCTGACTGGGTTATTCAACAAGATCTTAGATGGTGAACAGATGTCTGAAGAATGGAGACGAAGTGTACTTGTGCCCATTTTTAAGAACAAAGGATATGTGCAGAGTTGTACTAACTACAGAGGAATAAAGTTGATGAGTCATACAATGAAACTCTGGGAAAGAGTAGTTGAAGCAAGACTAAGAGCAGAAGAGAACATTTGTAAGCAGCAGTATGGCTTCATGCCAAAAAAAGAGTACGACAGATGCAGTGTTTGCTTTAAGAATGCTGATAGAGAAGTACAGAGAAGGTCAGAAGGAATTGCATTGTGTCTTTGTAGATCTGGAGAAAGCGTACGACAGGGTGTCCAGAGAAGAGCTGTGGTATTGTATGAGGAAGTCTGGAGTGACAGAAAAGTATGTCAGAGCGGTGCAAGACATGTATCATGACTGTAAGACAGTTGTGAGGTGTGCTGTCTGTGTGATGGAGGAATTCAAGGTGGAGGTGGGACTCCACCAGGGGTCAGCTCTAAGCCCCTTCTTATTTGCTGTGGTGATGGACAGGCTGACAGACGATGTTAGACAAGAATCTCCTTGGACCATGATGTTTGCAGATGACATTGTGATCTGTAGCGAGAACGGGGAACAGGTGGCGAAGAAGCTAGAGATGTGGAGATATGCCCTGGAAAGGAGAGGAATGAAGATCAGTCGCAGCAAGACGGAGTACATGTGTGTCAATGAGAGGGATCCAAGTGCAAGAGTGATGCTACAGGGAGAAAAAATAAAGAAGGTGGAAGATTTGAAGTACTTGGGGTCAACTGTCCAGAGCAATGGAGTGTGTGGAAAAGAGGTGAAGAAGCGTGTCCAGGCAGGCTGGAGCGGCTGGAGAAAAATGTCAGGTGTGATGTGTGATAGGAGGGTTTCCGCTAGGATGAAAGGAAAAGTGTATAAAAACAGTGGTGAGACCAGCCATGATGTTTGGACTGGAGACGGTGACACTGAAGAAAAGAGTGGAAGCAGAGCTGGAGGTAGCAGAGCTGAAGATGTTGAGGTTTTCTTTGGGAGTGACCAGGTTGGATAGGATCAGGAATGAGTACATTAGAGGGACAACTCATATTAGAGACTTTGGAGAGAAAGTCAGAGAAGCCAGACTGAGATGGTTTGGACATGTCCAGAGGAGAGAGACCGACTATATTGGTAGAAGGATGCTGAATATTGAACTGCCAGGCAGGAGACCAAGAGGAAGACCGAAGAGGAGGTTTATGGATGTGGTCAAAGAGGACATGAAGGTAGCTGGTGTGAGAGAAGAGGATGCACAAAACCGGGATAGATGGAGGACATTGATTCGCTGTGGTGGTGTGGGAAAAGCCGAAAGGAAAAGAAGAAGAGTCTGGCAGTTAAGAACAGACTTCTTGTTTGATCTTGCCCATTTTAGTCGTGTTTTAACTGGAAAGTGAATTCATTTTGTCTTTCTTGCATACATGGCGAATAAATCTGATTCTGGTTTTGACAAATCTGTTTATCTTTAGAGCGCGACTTAGGTTCCGAGAAACTAATTAGGTTTGCTTTGTGTCTGACATCCACCTCAATATATGAATGAGTTCCTGAGCACAAATCGCATGTTTTATTCTCATTTTCATCCATCCTCTAATCTCTTTGGTGAATATGACCCAGACACATCAAAACATCCAAACACCAAATGTATCCAATTACATCACTTTCTTTATTGTATGCTGAAAAGCCATTTTACCTAAGAGTGCTGACCCAGTTCTTTGCTACATGCTGAAAACCCAACACTAAAGGCCATATATATATTCACAGTGCTATATACGTAAGTCAAAATCTGATGTCTTTTTGTGGTACACTTTCATGGTTCTCCTTCTAGGCTTTTGACACAACATCATGTCTACCTGATGAAAACAGAAATGGTGTTTCCCATTGAATTTTACTGGATGTAAATTCCACACACATCCTTTTGAAATATTCATCATCTTTTAATGGGGAACTTACTTGCAGTTTGAAAGTCAAAATATTTCGACTCCACATTGGGCTCTCCATCCTTTTGTATGTGAGAGAAAAGATGCTTAAGTCTCATTCAACATTTAATAGGGAAGGCCTTCATTTCAAGGTCACTCCACAATGCATTGTTATAGCCAGTTCTGAAACTGTAAATATCCTTTTTAGTCGTTTTATGATTATCAATGAAAACATTTGTAATGTTACCGAGAATCTGTTGCGTCTTTCTCCTTGTGACAGATATCATGATTCTTAGTAAGGAGCTGAATTTATCATCTTTTTCGACTACGAAGACAGTAAGGGGCCCCCTTCATGGTGTGTCACCGCAGGGTTACCTGCTGAGCTTGAGCTGAATTGCACTTCACTTCAGATCAGTGATGGGAATGAGCTTTCCTTAAATCCCATTGTGTTTCTGTCACCATGAATAATGCACCAAACTGTTTTTTTTTTTTTTTTTTTTTTGGAGGGGGGGGCTATACTTGGCTAAGAAATTAAATGGCACACTAGACTTGAATATAGGGCTTCAGTTATTGAATATTTTAGTCTTCAAGTGTGCTACTTAACTCATTCACTACCAGGCGATGTGCAAAAATGTGTCCACACCAATGGCAGGGTTTTTGTCATTTTCACTCAAATTCCAGAACCCACAGAATATTGAGTTTTAGGACTACATAAAGATTCAATGGAGCGTAAGAAACCTTAGACTCTCTTGTTTCATCAGAAAAAAAGAGTTAATTCCTAAGTTACATGGGTCGGGATTTATCTGAGCTTGAAATGGCGGCGGCTGTACAAAAGGCAAATGCTGCCCCCTCGCGGGAGGGAAAAACATTGCCAGAGGTCTGACCAGCACTTTATCGGCACCCCACCCCCCGCAAGAAAAAACAAAACCCGAACAAATTCATGAATGGTGATTCACATCATGCTTTTCAATTACCAAATAAATTTGGGAATGACAGTGAATGCGTTAAAATTGTTTTACTGTATTTGTGATTAAAGACATGAAAAAATGAGACTTCCAATGAATAATCTTCTTTTCCTTTCGGCTTTTCCCTTCAAGGGGTCGCCACAGCAAATCAGTGTCCTCCATCTTTAGAGGTTTGATCCGCATGTTTGTTTTGGCCATGCTTTTACGTTGGATGCCCTTCCTGACACAACCCTCTGTATTTATCCAAGTTTGGGACCGGCAGAAGAAGACTTATGTCCCATTGTGGCTACAGAAAAAGCAACTCGCTCAGTAAAAAGCTCACAAACACAAAATGGCCATCAGCACAGCAAAATTCAAAAAAGCAAAAACTATACATTTAGCAACATGAGAAAAATAAAAATGACCCAAAAGTTTCGAGATTGCACTGTTTTTGCATTGCACATGATATGCACTTATTCAATGAAAACAGTATAA